>NC_049211.1:7618617-7708617 GCF_013347855.1 Anguilla anguilla | reverse complement strand
CACTGAGGTAAGCGGATCTAATGGCAGAGGTTAGATTGGCTGGCTGACACACAAAAGACTTGTGCGTCTGGTTACGGCGAGGACAAAAAAATTTCATCCAACTGCACGTTACACACACGGGCGAGGAGTCACAAACTTGGACAATTTAAATGAAGACAAAAAACAAAACAAAAAAAAAAAAAACTGTAAATTGCCGGTTGCTGCGTTTCCTCTCTAGGATTAGCTGCTATTTTCCTCGCAATAGACAAGTTGCAGATTACACAGTGACATGGCGTGCCCAATAAATCGAGCCTTTTGTGGCTGACTGTCAACTGCCTTGTCTGTTTTTTTTTTTTGAAGCAGTGCCACAGGACCGGTGATCAGCTGCTCAAAATTCAATGTGATTTTCAGAGGCCACGCAATTATTTAACTGGCGCGGCGTCCTCTCCATCACACACAGCGCCCTGGGCCTGCACATCATCAGGAATTAAGGACATGCAGATACAGTTCGTGGGCTGACCATAAACCCACCCCCAACCACACTGAAATAACTAGGGCTTGTAATGAGGAGATCAAACTGTGCCCTCTCGCTGCAGCTCTCCACTTCCAATCACACACGCACGTACACACACACGCGCGTACACAAGCACGCACACAGTAAACACACACGCACGCACACACACGTACGTACACACACACACGCGTACACAAGCACGCACACAGTAAACACGCGCACACACACACGTGCACACATGCACAAACAGTAAACACAGTAAACTCACCCAGTAAACACACAAACATTCACACACACACAGATAAATGTATATGCAAATGAACAAAGTGGTCACTGGTGGTTTTTTGAGCTTAGTGTTGTGTTATAATATTTTTCATTGGACAGACACAGACACATATACACTCACACACATACACATGGACGGACACACACACACACACACAGCCCTCCACAAACACTTTTAACTCAAACACAATTTGATCTGTTTGCGCTTACTGTCTGCCCACTGAACATATTACCTTACAGCTCAGCGACTGCCCCTGTCACATCCCCACGCCGGAGCAGGGGAAACGGGGGGGAGAGCGGCTCGGAAAAAGACGGATCTGCGGCGATTCACCCAGTCGTGTATCTGACACTATTTAGAGCTAATCGTCGCAAGTTGTAAAACAATCCCTCTAAGTGACCAATGCACGCCTCCGTGTAAGAGCCTACCCGGGCCCTCCGCCCGCCTCGGCTGGGTACGAGCGGGGGGTTGACCCGTCCCTGCTTCCCCGTGTCTGCTCCACCGATACCCTGCCCTTTTTAACCATTCTCCATTAACGGCGTTAATTATCCAAATCCATCATTCTGGGGGTAAATTAAGACTGCCTCTTTAATTCAATTTAATAGGATAATTTCCAACTCACATTCACTGTTACCCCGCTCTCCCCCCACCCCCGCCCCGCTCCCCCCCCCCCCCCCCCCCATCACCATCCTGCTCTGATTGGTGCGCGGGGAGAGCTGTCAGGTTGGCGGAGTGTTGGCGGGCGCAGACACTGTTGCTCAGCCCGGGCGCGGCTGGTGTTGAGCAGTGGTTGCCGGGGCCGACGGGCCCGCGCGCGAGCGTGTGTGCGCGTGTGTGTGTGCGCCACCAGCCGTGTTCAGCAGGGCTCGGATAATCCTGTCACATCCCGCCACGCCCGCCACGCTGAGCCCCCCGCAGCGCCCCACGCACACCTCTGCGCTGAAGTGTGTGTGTGTGTGCGTGTGCGTGTGTGTGTGTGTGTGTGCGTGCATGTGTCCATGCATGGGTGTGTGTGTGTGTGTATGTGCCTGTACGTGTGTGTGTGTGTGTGTGTATGTGTGTGTGTGTATGTGTGTGTGTGTGCGTGTGTGTGTGTGTGCATGCGTGCATGTGTTCATGCATGATGTGTGTGTGTGTGTGTTCTTGGAGAGCTGGCCCCAGACCCCATTCCCAAGCTGAGTCACCAGCACCTCTCCTCACAACCAAATGCTCTTCAGTCTCTCTCCAGCCACTACCCAATGGAGACCTCCAGCTTCCTTTACATACAAAGCCAATTGCAATCAATTCATTTTTTATCAAGGATATGTCCAGCTTGCTTAGATACAATTGCTTTATTACACAGGACCAATGCAAACATATATTGGAAAATGCATCTCTCTTCTATATGAGACTAAAAATGACTACTAAATTGAAAAAAAAAAAGGTTTGTATAAGGCCAGTTCCTCCATAAAAAGTTCATCTCAACATTCTTGCAAAGAAAAATTATTCTTATTAAGAACATATGGTATTGCAGGGTTGGCACCACTTAAACATTTGGCTAAAATGAAGATTTGCAGAGTTGCACATATTTGCCCCCATTACCCCTGCACTGTCCCGCTTCAGTCTGTCCCCCCCACCCCAACCCACCTCCCACCCCCCCCGCCCCCATGTTTAAGCATTCCCTTTAAAAAAATTTCCCAGACACCGCATTGTTTGGCTCTTCGGGTGGCGGACTCTGGGAGAGTTTCAAATGATTTTAGCCGTGATTTAATTTCGCTCGGCTAAAGAGTGATGTCAGCACAATGGGGACGAGCGTTCTAAATCCTCCACATTCACCCAAAACTCCCAGATGAGATAATCGCGGGTGACGCCTGCGAAAACACTTATTATACTCGCCCATCGCCTCGCTGGAGCTGCTCAAACTCATCAGCGTTATTCCCTATTTTTCTCTGGGAAAAAAGAAAAAAAAAAATTATCAGAACTTATAGTGAAAAACTGTCTTTCCTTTAAAGGGACAGTACTGCATTGTTCCAAGCTGCGCTGCTAGGCAGAACAAAAGGGACAGAGAGAAAGAGAGAGAGAGAGAGAGAGAGAGAGAGAAAGAGATGGGAGACAAGTGACACTTTTGTTGAAATTACAGGTTCAACAATATCTGCCATGAATACAACCGACGCGGTCAGAAACAGGAGCTTGAAGCGGGGCTGTACTTTCGACAGGAAAGAATTAAAAAGAAAAATGACATTAAAATGTTCCACACAGGGAATACTTGAATGACATCAGATTTCTGGATTTCCCTTTATATTTCCGTTATGACAAAGATCGAATAATCTGCTGGGAGTTTTTTTCCCCCCCCCTCCTCGAATATAAGAGAAGAAATTCATTTTTGGTTCTACACACACGCAAATGGAGTCGGACTAAGGCCCGGCCCAGCGTGTTACCGGGCCATAAAGAGTGAACACTCACAAAGTTATACAATACATCACGTAAATTCCAGACATAATTACACCCCTTTATTAGGAGCAAGTGCAATATTCTATTTTTACTGGCTAAGAGCGGAGAATCTCGGGCAGTTGTCTCTTCGCCCCTCTACGCGCCGCGGGCTTCACCAAAGTCCCATAAAAGGGCCTGGACCTCGCGCGGCAGCGCGGGCGATAAGAGTAAGGGCGAACTGGGGATTTTTTTTAAGGGGCTTTGCTCGATTCAAATCCGGACCGTTTCGGCTTCAGTACGGCCCACAGAGGGACAGTTCACATCGCGAATCGAGCGCCCCGGCGAGATCCCGCGCACAATTACGGCGCGCGTTTCCGAACGCCGCCCGAACCCTCGGAGACCCTCCTCGCTTACGCCAACACTTACGTTGAGGAATGCGCGCAAATGGTGCATTCTGGGAGTTAAATACATGAATAGCAGGCGAAAAACACACACACATATATATATATATATACTACTCTGCAGAGAGACGAATGTACTTTTTCCTGTAGATATTTTAAGAGATAAATATAGCTAATCGTGGAATAAAAAGTTCTGCTAGGAAAACAACAACAACAACAACAACAGCAGCAGCAGCAGCAACGGCAACAACAACGTCCTAATAACCACACTCCATGTGAGATCAGCAGAGTCACTCAGCTGATAGAGCCATTTAACCAGCCGGGGGGGGGTGGGGGGGGGGGATAATAAATCCCTTTGAGACCCTGTTGTCACCGGCAGAGAGAGGGGAACCTGTAATCCGTCGTAACCCCTCTGTGGAGTGGGACCACCCCAGCCGGACCCCGGCCCGGGGAGGTAGAGGTGTGTGTGTGCGTGTGTGTGTTGGAGGGGGCATAAGGGGGGGGGGGCATGGGGGTGTGCGGGTGAGTCCATCGAGTCAGACAGGATATCTTCATGAGTGCACCGGCACTTTAACCCTCCCAGTTATTAAAACACTAATCTGTTAAACATGGTGATGTTAGCACTTTTGCCGCGATTAATAAAACAGGACTCCGGAGCGCTGTGTGTGCCGTTTTATGGCCCTGGGTTGTTCTCGGTGTTGAGTGTGTGTGTGTGTGTGTTTTTTTTTTTAAGTTTGTATTTTTAGTTTTTGTTTTGTCTTCCCGAGCTATCATTTGCCCAATTAGCACATAAGTTCTGAATAATTAACATTTCGTGAGAAAAGCACACAGGGCACATACGCACACAAACACACACACACACACACGGAAAAAAAAAACCCACACACACACACACACACACACATAAACAGCATAACCTCATGGATCTGACTTTTGCCGCTGTTGTTTGCGAAGTAGTTTGAACGCTAAAAATAAGTCGAGCCGGGTTTCAAAATGAAGCAATCAGACGAATAAGACGGGGGTCAAGTGCGGCTTCGTCCCGTTCCAGTCCTCCCTGATTGGGCGTGCGCGGGGACTCGTTTGTTTTCCCCTCTTCCATCCGCGCGTGGGCGACACGCTCCTCCTCTCCTACCTGTCCTACGTCTCCTGCCCGGTCCTGGCGCACACACACACGCACACACACACACACACACCACAGACACCACACACCCAGCGAGCAGCTCCAGTATCTGCCCCTGCCGGGGGGGTCAGTGATCCTGAAATACCCCCACGCTCCCTCACACTGGCACCCTGCACTCTCGCCCCGTGCAAACGGGGGTGTGCGGAGACACAGAAGGGTGGGTTCGGTGGGTTTGAAATGGAGAGATGACAGACGTCTCACCCCCGTAAGAGTCCCTGTCTCTGTCTGTACGCTGAGGCCCAGGTCTGACTACGCAGGCTCACAGAGAGAGAGAGAGAGATAGAGAGAAATAAAGCGAAGGACAGAATGAGAGAGAAAGAGAGAGGACAGGGAATGCCTCCTAATCCACTGACAAACAAGTTCAGAAATTAGAAGTGAAAGTGGAGTTCACTCCCACACACACACACCCACACACACACACACACACACACACACACGCCCTAAAAGTGCACACAAACAGCGCCACACAAGATGACAAAGAGACACCGAAACCACGGCGGCAGGCTCCACGGGCCGTTCGAGAAACTTTATTTCGCTCCAACAGGTAAAAGGCTGACCCGACACACTGAGGTAGAAAACAAAGTGGTGCGAATGAGCAGCGCGAGAGAGGGAACAGGATGATGCACAGCAACACGGGTGAGAATGGGGGGGGGGGGGTTTAAAGGACATGATTTATCTGAGCTTGATTGCGTGTTAATCGAGGTTACGTGTATTAAGTGGAATCTAATTGGAACAGACACTGGCAGCCTGACAGATCGACATGATGCAGATGGATTGAGAGAGAGAGAGGGAGAGAGAGAGAGGAAGGGAGGGAGGGGAGAAGAGGAGGCGGCCCGTGCTGAAATGGAGCTACGGTGAGGCGCTCTGACACGCGAGGATGAGGAGGAGGAGGAGGAGGAGAGGGAGGTGAAGACAAAGAGGGAGCCGACGGCATCGACGCGGAGGCTAACCCTGCGGACCTGTGGAGCGGGAGAGCCGCTCCTCACTGGACTGAGTGCAGAAGCACAGCTCACCGCCGACTATGAGCCATCACTGTACTGCACCGCACCGCACCGCACCACACCGCACGCGGCGGGGCTGGGCTGGGCTAGCTCATGATGCCACAACGGTGGTGATGGTGGCTGGGCTGGCTCATGATGCCACATCGGTGGTGATGGTGGCTGGGCTGGCTCATGATGCCACATCGGTGGTGATGGTGGCTGGCCTGGCTCATGATGCCACATCGGTGGTGATGGTGGCTGGGCTGGCTCATGATGCCACAACGGTGGTGATGGTGGCTGGGCTGGCTAATAATGCCACAACGGTGGTGATGGTGGCTGGGCTGGCTCATAATGCCACAAGGGTGGTGATGGTGATAATGACCATTTTTCACGTCACCACTATCATCACTATTAACAACAACAGCACAAAATATATATCAATAAATAAAGAACAACGGCGATAAATAAGTTAGAGTAATAACAGGGGTGATTAGTGGTGCTAAAGTTTTATAAGGGGGCCGAGGGGGCCGCTAAGTGCACCCTGACGAGGCCACACGCTGAGGGGGGGGGGGCGGGCGAGGGGGGGGGGGTCGCATGTGACACAGGGTGGCTCCGGAACGCGCTCCCCCCAGCTCCAGTTGCCACAAACAAGCTTTTTTTGGGGGGGGGGGGGGGGATTTTTTCACTTTATTGGAAATGAAGGAAAAAAGATCCTCCACAGAAGGAGGGGGGGGTGGGGGGCAGCTGCTGGGACATTTCTCACCTCACAGCAACTGCTCGTCCGGGCCCCTTCTGTCCCCTGTTTTTTTTTCTTTTTTATCGGGGAGGACAACTGCGTCCCAGGCCCCCTGCCCTAAATCTGAGCCATTTAGCTTGTGACTGAGAGCCGCTCTCAAAACATTACCAGGCCCAAGCCACACCTGTTAAAAGCAAACAACTGGACCCTGAAATGCCATCTCCTAATATTTAGCAAATTACATCAGAGACAGAGACACAGAGAGAGGGCGGGAGAGAGAGGGAGAGAGAGAGAGAGAGAGAGAGAGAGAGAGAGAGAGGGGGAGAGAGAAAGAGAGAGAGAGAGAGAGAAAGAGGGAGGAAGAGAGAGAGATAGAGGGGGGGAAGAGAGAGAGTGAGAGAAAGAGAGAGAGAGAGTGCCAAATGTTTCATCTCAAATGCCAGTACATTACTGCCTTGTTCCCCGCGTTGCTTCCATCGAGGGTTCGACATAGAAATGTCATTCGTTGTCATCTTTAATCAAAATGGTGTCCATTAACAGCTTTGTTGAGTTTCGCATTATTAACAGTGTCAGATGGCTGCTGTGGGTGACTGTCCCTGTTCAGACTGCTCTAATTTCGCAGCGGCGCGAGAAAAACAGAAAGCCGTAAACAGTAACTTTACTTTTTTCCAGCTTCAGCATTCATCTTTTAGCACATCTTGCGACAATACGCAGCAGCCTCTGTTCCAAACCAGGCGCTGTAACAAAAGGCCCTTTAACAATGCCAACGTTAACTGCAATCAATCACGTGACACAACCTGTATTTCATTGATCTCATCTGGAGACACATTTTTTTTTCAGTTATAAAAAGAATCCATTAACAGAAGTGATTCGGAGAAGGAAAGAGTGAGCGCCTTTCATACGCAGCGCATTGCATTAAGAGCAGCACAATAAAATAAATATTTGAAATGGAAAGACGACAACAAACTCGAATTTGCATCTGAAACACACACCCTTGATAAATAACACATAAAAAAAACAAAAGCTTTTAGGAGGCGAGACCAATGCCAAGCTTCTCCGGTATGACAGGTCGGATTCCAAAAGCAAAATAGATTCTTTGAAACTGAAGCCAAGAAGTTTATATTTCGAGCAGTGGCATTATTCATATTAGGTTTTTTTAATATTTAAAAAAACACCCTTTCTTCATCGCCAGGACCCGGACTAACATTACAGGCCTCCGGTCTTTAACGTTTGATCGTCCCGTTCAAATTGTTATTTTGAGCCGAAAAATAACAGAAAGAAAAAGCTAGTAATGCAGATACGGCAGAAAGGCAGCATTGACATCATTTAGCTGAGTTACAGAACAGCGCAGGAAACTTTGCTCATCAGCGCACATCGGCCAAATCGGTCCTGACACAATCCCCTCACCGCGCTGAGGCAGAGGGGTAACTTTGCCCATTCCCTGATCCGATCCCTCCTGGCTGTTACGCTAATGACATTAATAAGAACAAAATTACTATTTTGAAACAGTGAATTTTCATTCGTCTAATCTGAGTGACTGACCTCCCCCCCCCCCCCCCCCCCAACTGCCCTCCACCCCACACCCCCACCACCACCCCCCCCACACCCCCACACCCCCTCACCCAATCCCCACCCCATCTCCTGCCAGGATACACGCTGTATGAATTCAGGATAGCTATATTTTGCTGGCTTCGAATGCCACGGCACTGGATTGCAACATTTCGCGAGACTGGAGAACTGCGAGCCTTGAAATTTGACCCTTCGCTATTTTTAATGGTATGATTGAGATATTAACTCACCCCGTCCTCCTCTGATTGGACAGATGAAATTCCCCTACCTCAGGCCATTTTCTTTACATGTGAGCCTATACAGCTAAGAGGGCAATATCACTGCCCCCCCTTGCCCCACAGAGTTCCCACAGGAGGCCACATTCCTCCTGTGATCTAAATCTAAAATATCTTTCAATCATGATATGAAGAATGTTTTTTTTTTTTTTAAAAGCAACACAACACACTGTATTGTCATGACCACAGGTGAAAACCTCTCTCTGTGTGTATTTGTGAGAGAGGGAAAGAGAGAGAGACAGACAGAAAGAGAAGAGAGTGAGAGAAAGAGAGAGAGACAGAAAGAGAGAGATAGAGACAGAGGGAGAGAGAGAGAGACAGATAGAGACAGAGAGAGAGAGACAGAGAGAGAGACAGAAAGAGAGAGACAGATAGAGAACGAGAGAGAGACAGAAAGAGAGAGAGAGATAGAGACAGAGAGATAGAGAAAGAAAGAGACACAGAGAGAGAGAGAGAGAGAGAGAGAGAGAGAGATGCACGTGTGCACATGTACATACAGAAATTACAGTACATTAGTCCATTGTAAGTAAAGGGAGGTGTCAGCTATGACGGGCTTTGGCCCTCTAACATTGAGAGGAATGACACAGTGTGATCAAGGACATGAATTGCTCATTGATTTTTTCCATGCCAGCTTAACTACCCTTTCCAATTGATCTTAACTTTGCTGGCTGTGCAATGTACTGTACGCCGCTCCTAATGCATGTGCACATCACCAGAGACGGTGCGGGGATGGATAAGAGAGAGGAAGTGCATTTTATTCTTCTGGAGAAAGCTGCACACCGTGAAGCACGCTCCCATTCCTCACTATATCGGGGAAACACCAGCGCATGCACACTTGCCCTCAATCAACCAACCGCCGACAACTTTCAAATACACGGATCCGGTAAAAAAATTTTTTTTTTAGAAAGTACCGTGCAAAAGCTTTGAATTTTAAAGATCGAGATCTATAAAGGTTGGCCACAACAGTTATGGGACTATAAAAAATAACCAAGAATTATTTTAGAACAAGGCAAACTTTCATTGTTCATAATATTACAGGGTAATGGAATTATACATTGTGACAGCAATTGCATATAGGCCCAGGCTACGCAAACGCTCGGGCGCACGCACACACACACACACACACACACACACACACACTAAAGCAACGTCAACAATGAGATATTAATATAGGTTTTCATTATTTACGAATTCCATATTTCTCCTTACTTTCCAAAATATATGAGGCAGAGAAGCCCAAGTACTTGTATGACATCATACGTATTTTTTTTGCAACAGTTCTAATTCAGTTTTTAATGTAACAAAAAAAAAAAAAAGCATTGCTTTAATTCTTACGGCAATTTTCTCAATCGCCCCAATCTACGTCACCATATTTTAATCAATTATTTATAAAAGCGAGGGTTTAAGTGAAATAAGAGATAATGTCAGAGCAACACGATCCAACGGACGGCCTAAATGTCATCTGTCACGCAGAAACTCGTTAAAATAGGGGCTCGCTTTTCCCCGAGGACAGTGTTACGTTTCACCGCGGGACCGGGGGGACTATTCACCGCTTCAGCACGGTCCCGCTTTCAGGGGCGATGCACACGGCCCACTCCAGCGCATTCCCAAAGTTTTCCCCTCTTCTTCTTTCTCGAGGGGTTTTTTTTTTCCTTTTTTTTTTTCAAAATCGGTAGCGCGCGTGTGTGTTTAAACTGCTATTCTTGTAGGAAGAAAAAAAAGCCCTTTTCTCCCGTCGAGGAGCACACACATAAAGCACCCTTTATACCCGTTCCTTTAAAAAAAAAAAAAAAGACAAAAAAAACATTTCCACTTAATTAATGTTTTACAAGCGCTGCTATATTCTTATTCAGAAAATGCCTGCGTTAAATTGGGCAGGTTCACATTACAAGGCTAATTGAAATTCAGAAATTTCAGTGCCAACTGCTTTTTTTTGTGTTTCCCAGCTCACAATAAAGGGCACATTTTCACTCTATAAATGATATCAAATCATGGAAATAATGTATCCTTCTATTTTTTCTTCTCTTTTTCCCTTATAAAGCTCGTGAATTCAGAAGACAGCTTAATAAAGCAATACTGTAGATACTAAGAGAACCAGCGAGTTAATTGGATTCACTGTGCATCGACCAAGATGGGGGGGGGGGGGGGGGTGTGGTGGGGGTGGGGGGGGTATAGCAGAACTCAGAACTCATCAAAGAAGTTCAGATGTTAGGCACAGGATCCAACATCCACACACAGTCAGGGCTTGTGTCATTTGGGGAGCAGTCACTTAAGTGGAGGGGGTTGGGCTGGGGGGGGGGTGGGTGAGGCATGCATAAACCAACTACTGACTACACAGTAAAATGTCCAGTGTTAATTCAAGTCTTAAGAGATAACACTTGATCCCACTCTAGAATGTGGGACCAAATGTTATCAATTAAGTGTTGAATTAACACTGGAAATGTTACTGCGTACTACTACTTAACTTAAAAATATAAATTTAACCAAATGCCATGATTTTTAGGACACACTGAGAGAGCTACCTGACTAACGGTAGTTTGAATGCTGGGAATAACTAAGGTAACAGGTGCTTAAACGTGTCATTAAAAATTCAAGGGGGAGGGCAAAGGAGTAAGCAGTGAGTGCCCCCCCCCCGCCTCCTCCCCCCCACCATGAGCAGGACAGGTAACAGTGAGTGAGCAGTGCCGTGGGATTGGTCCATGGGACCGCTTGTGTGAACAGCTGCAGGTTTTAAGCAGGACCCTTTTATGTCTGTTGGGGGGGGTGGGGGGGGGGGGGGGCAGGGCAGAGGGAGGGGCTAACGACGACTCAAACGGCAAACGGCGGAGTCGCGGAGTTGCGGTGTCCTCACTTACACCTTCCCGCGAACTTCGACCCCGAACGCGGAACAGCGCCCGGCACGCCGAGGCGAGCGCGAGGCCGACCAGCCGACCGCCGCCGTCGCCGCGGCGACCCCACGACGAGATATTCCCAAAAACCCGAGACCTCTCCCGCGCGTCCTTCTAATCCGTCAAGCTGAAATTCAGAGCTCCAGAGTGCTACCTTTTTCAAAAAAAAAAATCCACCTGGTCTTCTAATCCCTTTTTTTTTTTTTCTTGATTCCATCGTGTCGAGGAACGGTGCGACGAGCGTTAAAATAAAAAAAAACGTTTTTTTTTAAAACTTAAAAAACAAAAAAACGACACGCGATGAATCACGAATCACAATGGCCGCAGAAACACGTCATGGAAAAGTTTATGATCCCTTGTGCTAATCGCGGCATAAAAAAAACCGGCCTTCGTTCTCATATTTACCTAAACTGCCTCACTTTCCCCAGGTATTATTTTATGGGTTTGTTTTTCTTGCGCGAGGCATTGTAACTTTGCATTCTTCCTCAAGGTCAGCGCCCACGGTGCCATGTGGCATGTTTGCTTATGGGGCTTTTCAGGCCAGTTCTATTATATTTACATCAAATAATTTTTGATAAGGAGACGTAAAAGACCTATAAACCCAAACCATAAATGGGAGAGGTGTAGCTTACAAAAAAAAAAAAAGGGACAAAAGATCAACTGGCTTTTTTTTTCATTTTTTATCTTGGACACGTTGACATTTTCCAACCTTTTTTTTTTTTGTTTCAGGTGTAAGGTCGTGCCAAAAAAAAACAAAAACCGTGCCCTGGAACCCACCGGCTCACCCGAAACGGGCCAGGCTGGCGCCCGAGAGGCGCCCGGTTCTCCTGACAGAGGAGTGTACCTCCCCGGTATCTCCACAGCACTATAATCACTTAACAAAGACGCGGGCATTTGCACAAATTAAAACATCAATAATGCACAAGTGCTTTCCAGCTTCTGCTGTAGACACCCTGCATGGGGATGAAATAGACTCTTTAAAAAAAAAAAAGAAAACGTGCTGGCTGGCCAATCCAGCGCTTTTCCCGGGGATGGAAAAGGGTTCTGCTCGCGCTCCTGCCAACGTCAGTTTGGGGTTTTTTTTTTTTTGGGTTCTTTTTTTTTTGACCAGAGCTTGAGCAGATATTCCATGGTGGGGGGTGGTGGGGGAGGGGTAGGGGTAGGGGTAAGGGGTGCGGTTTGGGTGTTCGGTGGTGGGCTTGGGGGGGAAGGGTGGGGGGGGGGGATGATCTAAAGACTGTAGTGCTTCTATATAAACAGCCCAGCTCTTGAGTGGTGCAGT
Source organism: Anguilla anguilla (assembly GCF_013347855.1). Classification (NCBI taxonomy): domain Eukaryota; kingdom Metazoa; phylum Chordata; class Actinopteri; order Anguilliformes; family Anguillidae; genus Anguilla; species Anguilla anguilla. The sequence continues at coordinate 7,696,121 of NC_049211.1, read as the reverse complement.
GGGGTGCGCTTCTATAAACAAACACCACCACCGCGTCCCCGCAATTTACGATTCGCGGTCGCGGCGGCGACGCAGACGGGGGTTAAATTCAACCCCCCCCCCCCTCGCCCCCCGCCCCCCCCCGATTCAAAAACCTAAATCTACCCAACCAGACCTCTCATTGGTCAAGAAAAAAAAACACACACACATCCCCTTATTTTATCGTTTTATGATATGAAACCAAAAAAGGAGCCCGTCACGGGACCTGGGAGCAGGGGGCCCCGACGGGGCGAGGGGGACGGCAGAGCGGGGCGGAAGGACGCGGGGCTGGGCGAAACGGAACCCGCGATCGTTTCGGTAATTACGCCGCAGATAAAGGAGGAAGGAAATGGTCCCCGCTTAATGGCGGCCTCACGGACCGCCAGCGACAGAGGAGCCTCGCCGCGGTGATGAATGGAGTCGCCTCGGACGTGGGCAGATGACCTTCCGCCCTCAGGGACCCGTCGCCTTAATCTAGCGCTGATACACGGCCCCCCCCCCCCCCCTCCAGTCTAGAGGAGCGACGTCCCTCGCGTCACCTTTCGTTTCATTTGCTTCGGTGGCAAAGAGCTAGTTCGGAATTTGGGAACGAAGTGGCGGCGTCTCAAAATTCATACGCGCGCATTTCAGCGCGGTGCCTAGTGCCCGTGCCCGTAATCCGAAAAGTCTATTTCGACACAGCTTTAATCTCATGACGTTTTTATGACTGATTACAGAAAGCGTTTCAGAAACCTGATTACCGAAACCTTGGGAGACAGAGCCAGTAAAACAGGAAACAAAAAAAGAAAAAAGGAATCCATCTTTGATCGCTGAGTGAAAAGGCAATCTCCATAACCCGGTCTGCAGAATGATGCAGATATTCGACGAGGCAAACGGCTGACGTGCCCTTAAAAGCTAAACAAAAATAATTCTTTCCAGTCAGGTCGTTTTTATATATTTGTAAAGCGGCGAAGATCGCAACATTTTGTTTATTTATATTCTTGCCTTTCTCTCTTTCAGTTACCCCAGTGAACAATCCCCTTGTTAGCAAACTGTTAAGACAGGCGCCCGGTACACAAATTGCGCTCGACCAAGCGAATTTGTTTTGCAAGGGTGACCTGTTTAATCATCTCATTTTCTTTTGCGGACGTTTATTCATCTGGTTTCCACGGTTACGGAGAACATTAAGGGGCTACAGTAATAAGGCTGGAGAGTCAAACAGGTAATAAAAAAATTAACGCCACTCTCCAGCAGCCGAGGACAGACGGCGGAATGAACCGGGGGAGGGGGGGGGGGGGGAGAACAGCGGGCCGAGGGGGGGGGGGGGGCGCCAATATTTTCCAAACAATTAAGACTGCGACCGCTTATTTTACTCCAAAGAAAAGATCGGGTGATGTACTTACGGACGTGACACTTACTGGTCTTATTGGTGCGAAGCGGGCAAGAAAGTTCTTAAAGCCATACTGATCTGTTTTTTTTATTATTTTCTTTTTCACCCTACACGCAGATTACTTATCAGAGCAATCCAAAGTTACTGTGTTATAATTCCCACTATGCTATCTTTGTCCTAACCTTGTGATTTCCCCCCCCCCACCCACACAGATATCAGAGAAGATTGCTTTGATTCTGAGAAATATGGAAATTATTAAAAGGCACATGATCACACAGTTGGGGGGAAAAGTGAATTTGGTGAAAAGGGTTTTGCACACACCTTAAAAAACAAAACGATAACAAATTATAATTGACACAAAATAAAAACCCTGCATTGTCTCTAGCACACCTACGGTATCTGCCAGGTTGCGTAACGGACTCTTTGCAGAATGTTTTCCACAGAAACATTTCTCCTGAACGTGTCAGAAGATGTCTCTCTCTCTCCCCCTCTCTCTCTCTCTCTCTCTCTCTCTCTCTCTCTCTCTCTCTCTCTCTCTCTCTCTCTCTCTCTCTCTCTCTCTCACACTCTCTCACTCCCTCTTTCCCTCTCTCTCCCTCTCCCTCTCTCTCTCTCTCTCTCCCCCTCTCTCTCTCTGCCTCTCTCCCTCTCAGAACAGTGACCCTCCGGACCAATCAATGGAGCCCAACTCCTGTCCAAATATAGAAGATTCCATTAGAATGGAGGGGACAGGTGTTGAGAGCACACAGAGGCGGCCCGCGCCGGCCCGTAACCGCGGCCACGTTCCCGCCGCTCGCCAAATAAGGAGGGGAGAGACACAGAAGCAAGACGGGGGTCCCGTTCCACCAAACAGAATTGTCCTGCGGTTAAGAATGCATCTCCATCCGCGCACAGAGAGAGAGAGAGAGAGAAAGACAAATGACAATGCAACCTGTTCTCTAAAGCGCTGGAGGAAGAGACAGCTGACCTCAACACTAACGTTTCAGACGAGGTCGTTTTTTTTTTTTTTTCGCGTCCAGAATAAATCAAGTACAAACTACCAACGTCTCAATACAAGTAACTGCTTTTTATTTTATTATTTTTTTAAAAGCACTTTCCCGCCCTGTAAAGTTTTTTTATGTTCTTTCTCTTTCACTCGCAGCACAATGGTTACATATTTAGGATGATTTCAGGTCACCAAAACACAACTTGTCTGAGCAGCTCTTCTTGTAAATTCTCTCATTACCCCGCGCGTATGAATAGACGAACATAAAGCTATAAAAGTGGAGGGCATGGCATCATGCGGCTGGCTCGTCAGAATGCTGACGTGTCCTTTGACTCATTTCACAAATATCCCAGCAGACAGCAGAGAGGCTGAAAACACAACAAAAAATAGGTTTTGAAAAAAAAATTTTAAGTTTTTTTTTCTTCTGCCGTTTTTTTTTTTTTTTTTTTTTATTTTTCCCTAAACCGACCGAAGGCAGCAGCAGCACCTGCCCCCTCACCGGTCGCAAAACAGCCCCAATCAGACCAGAGTTTCCGGCACTTTCTTTCTCGATATGTTCTTCTTTTTTTTTTTTACACTCGCTTATAAACACACAAGCAGACATACAAGCGCACGTACGGACAAAATCAGGAACTCGTATGCAGACGCGCTCGCGAAGAGACGAAGAACAAACAAAAAAATAAAAGCATCGGAGCTCTGTGTCGCGCTCTCTCGCACCGCGCTTCTCACAAAGGGGGGGGGGGGGGGGGGGGGAATCGCGTAGCATTTCGACCCGTGTCACACCAAGGAGAAATTCAGAAAGGGGGGAAAAGCGAGGGGGGGAAAGAGGCACTAAGCTCTGACCATGAGGCTGCCAACTGTTCTGTTAACAGTCTCTTAACAGGTGTGGGCCCTAAGACCATGTAATCCTATCAAGTTTCAGAGTTTAAAAAAAAATTCAGTCAAACAGCAAACTCCCAAGCCCCCCGCGCTCCCTCCCCCTCCAAAGTCTGACAGAATAGAACAGCTGGGCGTCAGATTTATCATGTACAGACAGTAATTATTGCTGGTGATGCCTGCTACTGACCCAACTGAATAGAATGTCACATGAAAAAAAAAGGGAAAAAAAAAAAAAAAAACAGAGGAGGGGGGATCTGTAGAGGGGAGGGGAGGGGGGGTGCTCTAAACGCCAGGGTAGTGGTGGGGGGGGGCAGGAGGGAGGGGGGTGTCCAAATGGCAGGCCCGTGGTGGTGGCGGGTGTGGGGGCAGGGGGGGCAAGGGGGGGGGGGGGTCCAAACTGCAGGGCCGTGTTTGCAGTCAATTACCAGAGAGGACAGGATATCGCCTCCGCTGCCCGCAAGAGCAAACACTCTCTCAGACTGAAGGTGACAGGGGAGAAATAAGAACATGTTTATTTCTTTCTCTTTTTAAAGGAAAACAGAGCGCTGCCTGGTGGGATGGAGGTGGGGATGGAGGGGGGGTTGGGTCGGGGATGTGGGGGTGGGGGTGGGGTGGGGGGGGGTGGACATGCTCAGGGACTGTGATTTCCTGTCAGGAAAGTTCACTTCTTGGGTGCTTGTCACAGTAAAAACTGAATGTTTTTAAACAAAAATTTTTTATCCCCCCCACCCTTTGCTGTCTGTGGTGCTGATAAAAATGTAAAACTTCACATAAAAGAACAGAACTGTCCGGTGTGTTGAGGACTCCGGCTGATTTAATCCCACAGTGGATCTCTTTCATGGGGCTTGTGTTCGTGTCATCGGAGCGACCCAAATTCGACTGATTCCCCACGGAACCAAACATACCTGAGGCGATGACGGCTTTATTGAATCACCTCTTCAGGGGGTGAGGTGAAAATATCCAGGACCACCCAAAGGGCTCCTAAACTACTGCACCCCCGCCAACCCGTATCAGAGATAAGAAAGCCTAAATTTCCTTCATGCAGATAAACTATCAGTGCATCCATTTTTATCACCTCTTAAAGGGCATTTAGAATTTTCCTCGAGGAGCCAAAGGGTTTATTTCAGTGTTTTTAGCATTTATAAATCAGAACTGTTTGCTTGGTGTGAGCCTGGTATGGTACAACTAACTACAAAATTTCCCTCGGGCAGATTTTTGTACTATTTGTATAAGTTTTTCCAGAGAATTATTAAAATAATTACAAACATCAACTGACATAAAGCAGTAAAATAATAAATGAGGTGAATTAGACCGAGGTGTACTTTCGACACGTAAACACACAGGCCTCCGCCCTGACTTTGCCCTTACCACACAAGCACGGGGCCGAGCCGTTTGATACCGAGGCTCACGGGCGATTCCGTACAGTCCTGGTGCCTGTCTACTGAGTCACGCAAGCGTTCCCATGGCGAAGGTGCCACTCAGAGCCCATGGCTCCGCCCCCCTCCCTCCCCACCCCATTCCCGGTCCCCGGTCCCCGGTCCCCGTCTCTAACCTGCGCGGGTGGTACGCACGCGCACCTTAAAGGCCGCCACCGCCGCCGCGTTTAAAAGGATTATTCGCCGCGTTTTCGTGGCGACTTAATCTCCCTTTCAGACGCCCCTAATAAGAGCGCCTCGATAAGCGAACCGTGCAAATTCATTCCGGGCTTTTCCAGCCCGCGCGCGCGGTACCGGAGTATTTTACACCGCGCTAATTGCCTCTTCATATTCCGATTCTTCCCCTTTATATGCCATATCAACAAGAGGAGATTATATTCCTCTCCTGCTTTGCATGAAATCATAATTTCATATGTCAGATCGTATAAGAGAAGAGCAGCACCCTCCTCTTAGCTCGGGTGCGAACGAATAATTTTTTTTTTTCTTGTACAACTTTTTGGTTTGTACAACCCGAAAACTAGACTAGTCTTAAACTGATCTAGTTTTTAACTTACTGTAAACCTTCGACGACCGGCTAAACTTTCAACGAGGATTGACTGCGCAGAGAGGGAAGGAAAAGCACATCCGAACATATTACGTTTGTCAGACTTTTTCATTTGGTCGTGATGGAGACAATTAGAGCGGATGCAAAATTCCAATAATGAAATTACCTCCCACAGCTAAGAGGAGGTAGAGGTTTATTAAGTCAGGGTTCTATACCCCCCCCCCCCCCACCCCAACCCCCCTCAACATTCCCCAGTATCCCCGCTCGTCCACCTCCTTCAGAAAAAAAAAAAACAGACTTCCCCAGAGACTCGTGGGAATGATCGTGACAACACGTCTCCACAACAAGGGGATTTACAGTGATAGAGATGCCCACTCACCAAGAACACGGCGTGTCAAAATAAAAGCGCTTGCGTACTCATACGCATCGACAACTGCAATGCCAACGCAATCTTTTCTACAATAATAATAATAATAATAATAATAATAATAATAATAATAATTATTATTATTATTATATACCTTTTAAAGTGGTAAAATTCTGTGCTTGCTGGCTTGCTTTTCTTTGCATTCCAAGACAGAAATATTAAACATAATATTAATAATGGTGATCAAAGAAAAAAACCTGTCCCTAGAGGATTTTAGTAATAAAAACAAATAAAGGCCTAAGGTGCAACCTGTTTATTATTCTTGAGTATGTCTCTCCTCTCAGAGTATTAATTAGGCTATTACTCTGTATGGGTGACTGGGAGCTTTGAGGTTTTAATTAGGATCTTGCCATTGGTTGAGTGCACAGACACTGGAGTGGAGAAGGGGGTGGTGATGCCACTCGCCCTGATCTTGGTCCCTGTCACTGTCCCCACAGAGAGACGGGCGTACATTTGCACACACACGTATGTACACACACACACACACACGCATGCACACGCACAAGCACACATGTATACACATGTGTATGTATGCGTGCACACACATGCATGCACGCACGCACACAGGTGCACACACACACACACACACACACACACGCACACAGTGACATTATTATTTTCCTCCACCTATCCTACCCCCTGCTTGCTGGTGAAACTGCCATCCTGTGTGAACTGGGGTATTACGGGGGACTAAGTTGATTATGATGTTTTGCAGGCTGTGTCTGATAGTCACAGCACATGCTCATCCAGAGCTCAGCTGTCTCGGGCCTACCACGGCCTCTTCCTCAGTGCCTGCTGTTCCTGAACACACACACACACACACACGCGCATGCACGCATGTGCACGCGCGCACACACACACACACACACACACGCACGCATGTGCACGCGCACACACATACACACGCACGCATGTGCACGCGCACACACACACACACACGCACACACATGCACGCACGCATGTGCACGCGCACACACACGCACACACGCAACGCGCACGCACGCATGCACGCACACCATAAATCATGCTTTCACTCAAATTTGTCCATAAAACTACACAAACCTATGTTAAAAAGTGTTGAAATTATTTGTGGAAATAAATATTTTTTGACTGTGTGTAAAATTAAACCTTTTTTTTTTTTTTTACAATATTTCAAAAATTTATTTCAGGCTTCATACATTAGTTTAAAAAAATATATATATATATTTTGTGATTGCCCAATTTAAAAACGCAAAAAATTTAAAAAATTACAATTGAAACTCAAATCTTTTCAAACACCAAACAATAAGATTCAAGTGACAAAAAAAACAAACGCGTGGTTATCTCCCATAAACAACATGTATCCGAAAGTCAAAAAGGTTTTCCGGTGAAAACAAATATGTGTGGCCAATTTTCTGCCGTACTCAAACAAGGTATAAATTATATATTGGAATGTAAATGCTTTGCCTCGGTTGACATGGCGATACTAATCACCTCATTGCCAAAACCCACTCTTCCCTGACAGACCCTCACGGGTCCCCCAGGAGAAATCGGCATAAAAGGGGTTAAAGACGGTGGCTAGGGGTTTTTTTTTTTTTTTTTCTTCTTCTTCCCCTTTCCTCCATAATGGCTCCCTGCTAAATTTATTTCAAAACTCTCTTAATCTGCAGTACACAACATTCCCATTAGCATAGCCCAGCCCCCTCATAAAAATTCCAGCTAGTTTAATTAAAAAATGTAAATTTACTGTCATCCGAGGAGCCGGAGAATTAGGACGGCAACAGCATTTTTTATTGCTTAAGACATCAAATTGATTCGGTTATTGCTAAATTGTGATAAAGGTTATTGAAGGCTACAGACCTTGGATTATTTTTTTCCTCTTCATTTCCTTCATTTTTTTTTCGGGGGGGGCCGTAAAGGTGGCCAGGGGGGCCGCAGCCGGATCAGCCCGTTCTCCCGAGGAAGGGCACGACCAGCTCCCTGGTACGACCGTAAAACAACTCCATTTACCACACGGCCGGCCCGGAATGTCGGGTCCACTTCACTGCACAATTGAGGGTACAATTGAGGGTGTGGCTATATAAGTTTGACTTTTTTTTTTTTTTTTACTTTTTCCACAGACTGATTTTTTCTTTTTTTTTTTTAGAGAAAATTTTTTTTTTTTAGAGAACAGATAAAATTGCTTGCTTGCTAGACCGCTGCTTATATTGTTCTGTTCATAAAACAAAACTTTTATAAAACAATATAACCTAAGGACCCCTTGCACTTTAGCCCTTCTACAGAAATCATTTCCCAATAATAATTAAAAAAAATGAATGGTTGCTTCATTTATTTTATGAATACACGTACGAATTCTATCTTTATTCCCATGTTATTTTGCTTGTATTGTATTACATTTAAAATATTATACAGTACAAAATTAACAACGACATTGAAGGAGCACTTTGGGATAGGAAGTGATATGGCGTGGGGGGGGGGAGGAAATAAAAAATCTGTGACCGGGGGAAGTGACAAAAAGAGGACGCGCGTGCTGTCAATAATCCTCAACAATCCCCTGGTCAAGGTCTGCATTTTAAAAAAAGAAAGTAAATTTTAAAAACAGAGGAAGTAAAAGAAAGGGGAAAAAAACAAAACTGAATGAACGAGTGTGAATACAGCGCGATTAGGAGGCACTTTGCAATACACGGAATTATGAAGTTTAAGCCGACCCGATAGGTGTGGCATGATCTCTTCTTTAATTCTGAGATATTGCACGCAGACAGACTTGAGGTTTATCATCGTACGGTGCTGTTTGTTTTTGAAAGAATTAGAAATATTACTCAACAACATGGAACACCGAGTGACGGAAGGCAATGGGCATTATGTGTCTGCCATGGCCCAGCGAGAATCACAGCTAAATTAATTCAACACACACTGAAAGTGTATGAGCAGTTTTACAGAGCTCTGAGAATATCCCAGTCTCTCTCTCTGTCTCACACATACACACACACACACACACACACACACACACATATGCATACACATACACATACACACACACACACACACACACACATATAAAAAGAAATGCAAACACACACACACACACACACACACGCGCGTGTGCACGGACACACAGACACGCTGGGGTATGTAGAAAGCAGGAAGATCACATTCTATTTGAATATGACATCGCTTCATCTGATTTTTTTTTTCACTTTCTATTTTTACATTCATACGACTCAAAAACAGAAGCGGAGATGCACTGAGAAACACTGAGCTACACAGGGTGACCAACAGGCTGCGCGTGAGAGAGACTCAAAAATGCCACCGACGAATATATCATAAAGTAGCGAAAAACAAAAGCAGAAAATAATATCTATGAACACAAACATGCACATGTTTGTGCCCGAGGTGCATTTTTAAAAAGCTGCACTTGTAGATTTTTTAGAAACATACAGGGGATTACATTACTGTGTCACTCTTTTATACCAATCACGTCAACTTTAATCAAAGAGAAAAAAACAACATACTGATTCAGAATGGATAATCACTTGTTCAGGTGTCTTAACACATAAACGAACACGGCACAGTTTGTTTGCTCTATCCCCTTGGCAACAAACCCATAGGCCATTCAAGGCACCCTAATGACAGTTTACATACCTATATACACGAACGCCACACGTCCATATCTATCAACCTCCCTGACAACAGTCAGAGCGCTGAAAACATTCACATTCAGCCAAAAAAAAATATCTCAACCACAATCAATTAAAGCAAAAACAAACTAAATAGCAGTATCACCACCCCCCCCCCCCCACAACTTAAGTTTTATTTTTCAACCGTGAAGGAATCTATCCTCTCTCTCAGCTGTGTCCAGTACACAAGATTAAAAAAAGAAAACCTTGACTCTTCTCAGAGGAAAATGAAACTAGTTTTGCGAACTTTTACAGTCTAATTTTTTTCAACAGTGCTTTTAATGTGCCACACGACAAGAATGTTGAGGAACTGACTGATTGCGTTTATTACTGCGTTCACCCCTGGGCACTGTCACACAGTTAAAAATATAGGTGCAGCTCGCACGTATCCGAGGAGCAGTTACAATTATAACAGCAAAAAAAAAACCACCTCTCTACACATTTATACACTCAGTATTAACAGCACACTTTCTGAACAAAACACTAACAATCAGACCGTAGGTACAGTACGACACACAGGAGTGAAGAGAAGAAGTGAGTACTCACCATATTCAGGGAATTCGAAGTTAAATCCTCTCAGACATGTAACTTTCATAATACAGCTCAACTCTTTTAAAAATCATTAGAAGTAATGAGAGGAGCGGAAAACTAAAGAACGGAATTTAAAACAACTAAAAGCCGACAACAGTAACGACGTTAACCAACAGAAAAAACCAAAAAAAAAACCTTCCTTCAATAATGCACTAAACTCCTTGACATGTAATCTGTCAATAGTTTGTAGCAAAAGATGCCGGCTTCCACGAGTGAATTTGATTGGCAGCTGGGGTTAGGCCCCTCCCTCTTGTGGTTTGGTGGGGGGGGGGGGAGGTCGAGTGGGTGTGGGGGGGGAGGGTGGGTAGGTGACAGAATACAGAGCCTCCCCCTTGCCTGCTTGCTTGCTCGCTCGCTCGCTCTTGCTGTCGGTCTCTTGGTCTCTCTCTCTCTCTCCCTCTCCCTGTCTCTGTCTGTCTGTCTCTCTCCCTCTCTCTCCCTCTCTCTCTCTCTCTCTCTCTCTCTCGCTCTCTCTCTCTCTGCTTCGCGCTCGCGCTCGCTCACACACACACACACACACCAGGCTGCCGGTGGTGTTGTCTGAATAGGCAGATAGGAAATTGCAGCGGAGCGGCAGTCAGAGCTGACTTTTTTTTTCTTCCCTGAGTGGGCCGGCCTTTGCGTCTCTGCGGTCTGCTAGCCTTTCAACCCTCGTGGGGCGGAGTCTGCGGCTCTATTAAAATGAAAGAGGGAGGGAGCAACAAAAAACTGGAGAGAAAATACGTACTTCGGGCTAAGGACTGCAAAGATTAATTTCTTTAAAAAATATTTTCTGTCACAAATTTTAAAAAAAAGAATGATGGTAAAAGATATTCAAATTGCTGGCAAGTTTAATACTAATGAATTGTGTTGTGATCATAGAAGGCGTTAACTGTTTTTTTTGTTTTTAAAAAAGCTTATTAGTATACAAATATTTGAAAATAATTCTACAAATGTATTTACCATTTTAACATGTTTGCATAAATGTAATATCATGTAAAACTGAAAAAATTGTACAGATGTTAATTTAAGTTACTTTACTCGTATTTAAAAAAAAAAACATTGTAATAAAAATTCCAGTACTGCAGAAGCAAAAATGCAAATGTGTTTCACATATTGTTCTTACCTTTAAATGTAATTTATATATCGTATAAATATGGATCACAGTGCAAGGCTATTCTGTAAATACTTGAAGTGAAACCACAGAAAGTAAGGGACAACAACTAAAAACTAATTGATATTCCCAGCAATAGTTTACCTTTTCCTGAATATATGCATTTCTCAGGAGAGCGCAGCAACATAATTAATGTGTGTTTTAATATGTATCGCAAATTAGAACTCCAAAATCTCCCAGAGATATGGGAAGTTGAGATTATTCTCATAATATATTTATGCATTTCTTCATGAAAAAAAAACAACGAATGCTCTGAATGAGAAGATATTTGGAAGGAAGGAAAGTAAAAAAAAAAATAAAAATAAAAAACAGAAAAAAACAAATCCTGAAGGCTATTATTGCTTCATAAGAAAATCCTTTAATGGGGCAATGCCTTCGTGAAAAAAATATAAACTGTAAAAAAAAGGGTGGGGTGGGGGGGAGGGGGAGGTAAAAGCATTGATCGGGGAGCAAACTCACATCTGATTAGTAATCTTATATAAGAACAGTTGGCCGTGGAAAAAAGAAGACAAGCTTGCCTCGAGTCACACCCCTTGCAACCCCAGCACACTCCTTCTTCCTCCCTCCCTTTTTCCCTCCTCTCCCTCTCCCTCTCTCTCTCTCTCTCTCTCTCTCCCGTCCCTCTCTCTTTCTGATAAGGTATCAGTTTCCATTGTAATTTCAGGTGAAATGATAAACGTTGGCTGTTACCAGGTGACAATGAATACTTTATGAGACAAACCTCTTATTTGCCTGGCAGTTTCTTCCGCAGTCACATGCAAAACGCTTCTGGACCTTTTGGACTTATTTTTGTACGTTTATAAATTCTTTATTTTTTTTTTTCCTCTTCCTTTTTTTATCTACAAAACACACAACCCCTAAACATGTTCACGATACCCTCCGCAACTAATGGCCTTTCTCAGCCACGGAAAAGCAAGACCGAAGCCTCGGTGCCTCGGCACATAAGTTGCTTTTATATATGAATTTTTAATATGTCATTCAAAGAGCTCAATGTCCTATGTTACGGGAATACAAAAGCTGCAAAAGCATTGTGACTAAAAAAGGGAAATATCGGTTTTTTTTTAATCATTACAGTTCATTATGAGTCAAAGCTCAAGTTCCTGTTTGCTGACAGCAACGACTAATATATAAACATAAAAACAGGTTTTGGTTGATTTAGTAATTATGGCTATGAGTCATGTTTAAACAATAGAACACCTTCCCCTCCTTTTTAATATGGTAGTTGATAAAAAAAAGGTGTATTTTAAAACCTTTTGTACCAAAGTCCTCCACCTTTCTCCAGCTATAAAAACGACACAACTGAAATATTATATGTCAATACACAGACTCCCACACACACACACACACACACACACACACACACATACGCACACACACGCACACACGCACACACACAAAAAGAGAACTAATCCAGGCAGCATCATCCATTGTCCTAACTAGTCAGTTGAAAGAAGGATAATTGCCTACAGCTTCTGTGAAAAATGCTATTTTGAACTGGAGTTCATGTCTTCAGCTTTAATAAAACACTGCACACATCAAACAAGCCCTGCCTCCAGGTTACCTTTCTATCACTTCTGATACACGTATGACAAATCTTTTCATCAAACAGTGGTAAGGGTGGGGTAAGGGGGGGGGGGGGGGGGGGGTAAGACTTTGAAGCCTGAAATCGGTCCATGAAAGTCTAAAAGCGGCAAATGTTCAAATATACACACGTATATTCCTGTTTCCATTCATCCTTTGAAACAGCCACCCCCCTCCCCCCCCCCCCGCCCCCCTTAAACTTAAACCCTCCACATTACAGTGTACACACACGCAGCTTTTTTGGGATCAGCAGAAGTTTCAGAAGACGAAAGGAGGCCGGTTGCTGCGCCCTAATCCCGTCGTTTCGTCCTTAAAACTACGAACAAAGCAGAAACCGCGGAACACTTCGCTCAACAGACCGCGCGGACGCACCTCTTCGTTTAACTTAATTTGGCACCGCGTTTCAAAAAAAAAAAAACGTGTTTAAATAGCCCCGGACTGAGTACAGTACAAAGTGCCAATTAGTGGAGTTATGGAAACAAATGCATTAGTTGGGCAAATAAAAAAAAATGTGTGTCTGCAGTGCGTAGCTCAGCTGGAGACACTGGCGGTGAGAAACTCCGGGGAAAAAAACCAGGACAGGAAGCGCTTAAATGCAGATCCTGGTTTTTTGTGTTCAGCATTTAATGCATCCTGTTATGCCTCCAAATGCATGGATTCATCACAAGACGCATACACAGTAAAATATCAACACTAGTATTTATTCGGCCAGAGAGAAAAGCAGAGGTACAATGATGTTCTCTTGCTCTCTTGATACATTTTTTGAGTATTCTGGGTACAGGGTAAAGTTTTTTTTAGCCATGTACTGTATGTATACCTGTGCCTCTACAGAAATGTTCTTTACGGCTGGCTGATTTAATTCAGGATCTGACTAATATACCACAGGATTGCTCCTGTATCAACTGGAATGTTTTTTTTTTTTGTCAATTGTATTATTGGTACAGACAGTACAATTTTAATGTTCTGCAGCACATCATTTCTGAAGTGGGCTAATCTGAGATCCACTTGACCAATTTGAACTTGTACTTAATTTGCAATAAGCGTGACTGCCAAATCCGAAGCACAACAAGGAGACATCACATATCTGCTGTCAATTAAATCTAATTAAATTGTCTTTCTCCGAATACAACAATGTAGGTTTTTTGAGCTATTAAAAAGTGCGCCCGCACAAAGTAAATATCAGGCCCGGGTTTCCTGTGTAACTGCAGCTCAGGCTTGTCTGCAGTTACCGGGGAGTTTGTACAGAGAGATCGCGAGCGCGTAAAAGAAAAAGACGCGGGATGATGCAGCCACTTCTCTCTCTGGTGTGTTTCAGAGGCCTGTCCTTTTTTTTTTTTGTTTTTTTTTTCTCCCCAGAGTGAGCGTAATGTTTTCTGATACAGCCCATTAATGAGCGGCGTATTTGGGCTGGGAGAGGGGCGCGAGGGCGGGGGGGCGGGGGGGGGATGGACATGAGGGGGGGGGGGGGGGGGTGTCGGCGGCGCGCGGGGAGGGGCATATATGCGACATGGCAGGGGTACATCAGTCAAAAGGGAAGCAGGGGCAGACGTTTAGCCGCCCCCGACCGTGCGCCCCTGGGGGGGGGGGGGGGCTGGTCTGGTGCGGGGCTTGGCTCCGAGCGCCCCGCTCCGGCGGGACAAAGGCCGGGGGCCCCCCAGTTGAAAGATGTGAATTCGGGGGCTTTTGTGCGCACCGCCAGGGGACACGCAGAGTGAGAAATCTGACCTTTGCCGGGAGTCAGATTTGTGTTTGAACCCCCCTTGCCGTCCCGGGCAGGGAGCACAGAGGCTGTGAGCGAGCCGTGGCAAGAAGGGGGGGGGGGGGGACCGGGGGACGGTGAGGGGGACGGTGGGGGGACGGGGGTGGGGGGGAGGACGAGGTGTGTGGGTGTGCGGGTGGGGGGGGGGGGGGGGGTTTGGTTATAGTAGGGAGTGGGGAGTGGGAGGGGAGAAAGAGGGGGGGGGGAGTGAGTGACTGAAGGACGGAGACAAGAGCAACTGAAATTTTTGTCGGTAAACGACGAGACCTTTTTTAAACAGAACTGTGCTGGGAGTGCAGTGCTCTCTCTTTCTCCCCCTCTCTCTCTCTCTCTCTTTGCTTTCTCTGATCTCTCCGTTATCCCCGGTCATACGTGGATGCTGATGAGAAACAGGAAGTAGCAGAACGCAGCTCATCATCATCTGGAGCAAAGACATGGAGCGGAGACTCCAGACTAAAGCATCTGCCCTTGCTTTGTACGCTCGGATGTGGAATAATAATCCCTCGCGTCTGTTTAGACGCCGTTATGTATATTTATTTCAGAGCGGCGAGGGTTATGAATATTAAAACTTATGCTATAGATAACGCCCGTCAACACAGTCTTAATGTACATTTCGAAATTAAGGAATTTAATATGCTGTACTAATCATCAGTTAATTCTGCTAAATTGCCTCTCCTTTGTGTTGTTTTGAAAAATATGGTCAGCATCGACATCGCCAGGATATCTGGCGCTTGTAACATTTATAAATGCCTCTTCTCACAAAGCAGTCATTAGAGGTGTTTGCCGTTCTCTCATGAAGACAGAGCGCTCATTTTCTCTCTCTCCGTCCTCGACGCAGGACCTTCCGTCTTTCCTTCGCCACGCCAGCGATATTTTAGGTATCCGCTGAAAACCCGCCGCACAGATTCACATAACAAATGTATTTAACAGTCGAAATATATTTTTATCAATGTGCTTTCATCCCCCCCACCTACCCGCCCCCCCCCCTCCCACCCCCCCCCCCCCCCCCCCCCCCCCCCGCTCTCTCCCGGATGCAGACATTCATAATGTAATCTTCCTAATTTTGATCCCTTGCAATCTGGTTTTTAAAAGGCAGAGAGGGGGAAAAAAAGGCACATTTCTGAAGGCTCTCCCCATAATCATTTTAGACAGATAGCCTTTTCCCATCGCAGATGAGCAAATATTTGTAAACCAGCTATCTAATGGAAAATTATAGTGAAATTAGAGAGAAATTCATGACGGAGAAATCCGATTACCCTTAATTTTATTATGCCATCTTAGCCCACACAGCATATTTTTGTGCAGTTTTTTCCATAAATACCTATGCCAGGGGTCCCGGTAATCAAATAAAATTGAAATTCATCTTCCCATTAAATTCAATTAGCTGCAATTTCTAAAGCCTATCAAAGATTTTAATTACTAAATTATAAAATTCTCCAAAGCTAAATTGGGGGAGAAAAAAGTGCATCCTAGCATCCGGGAAAAAAAAAACAAAAAACACACACACACACACACACACACATAAACACACACACACACGGACACACAGACACACACACACACACACACACTCACGCAAACCAGGAAAAGGAAATCATTGATCAAAAGTAGATATCCACATATGAAAATAGGATTAGGGGGCCGGTGCCTTTACCCGGCGTATCTGCGGGGGAGTGGCGCGTGCCGGGCGGCCGACTCCGGGACTGGAGGAAATGAACTTAAGCGAGGTGCGCTCGGCCTCTAAACGTCTGCCCTCCGAGCTATTACGCCGTAATTGACTAATTGACACCTTAATTTCATTTATGGGCCCGTGCGTCCAAAAGGCGAGCCCGGGGTGAGCCGCTCGGTCCTGACAGGGGGAGCACAGAGAGAGAGAGAAAGAGAGAGAGAGAGAGAGACCAGGCTCCACGGTGCAGGAGAGAGACCAGGCTCCACGATACAGGTGCAGGGTAGTATTGACAGGGGAGCACAGAGAGAGAGAGACCAGGCTCCACGGTGCAGGAGAGAGACCAGGCTCCACGATGCAGGTGCATCGTAGTCTTGACAGGGGAGCACTGAGAGAGACCAGGCTCCACGGTGCAGGAGAGAGACCAGGCTCCACGATACAGGTGCAGGGTAGTATTGACAGGGGAGCACAGAGAGAGAGAGACCAGGCTCCACGGTGCAGGAGAGAGACCAGGCTCCACGGTGCAGGAGAGAGACCAGGCTCCACGATACAGGTGCAGGGTAGTATTGACAGGGGAGTACAGAGAGAGAGAGACCAGGCTCCACGGTGCAGGAGAGAGACCAGGCTCCACGATGCAGGTGCATCGTAGTCTTGACAAGGGAGCACTGAGAGAGACCAGGCTCCACGGTGCAGGAGAGAGACCAGGCTCCACGATGCAGGTGCATCGTAGTATTGACAGGGGAGCACTGAGAGAGACCAGGCTCCACGGTGCAGGAGAGAGACCAGGCTCCACGGTGCAGGTGCAGCGTAGGGGCCACAGCCACGTCCCCACTGATGCTGCTCATACTGGTATTGGAGTATGGAAATGAAATGGAGACGGGTAACATACTGACCGAGCGGAAGAGCTTAAGGAAGCCGGTCCCCGTGCCTCTAAATCCCCGATACTCGCTGACGACAGCGGCTGTGCACCTGCAGACGTGGGGAGGGTATCTCACCCAAACACCCCCACCCACTCCACCTCCAACCCCCCGCTCACCATTGCACTACAATTAAAAAAAAAAAAAAAAATGGGAGGGCACTGTCTGTGGTTTTGGCACACCTTGTTACGATTCAAATCACAGCACTGACGGAAAGAAAAAACCAAAGGAAATCTGCTTGCTTGTAGACGAATAAGGGAATAATGTCACGTTGAGTTTCTATGCCGCTGTGAGCAGAGACTCAGGAAATCCCAGTAGAAAAATAGGCGGGGCGGCCAACCCATGCTAATTATTGATTTTGATTAAAAGGAAATAAATCTTTTTTTTTTTCCTTTCTTTTTTTTTTTTTAAATCAGGGCAAACACTTTTTTTTTTACAAAGAAAAGGTTTCCCGTCCTTTGATGGATTCTCAACGCCACCAACACCCTGGGTCTGGTTTCTTTTTTTGTTCTCTGGCATATTTTCAGTTTCATTTTTTTTTTTTTTTTTTTTTTTGTTGAACTCACATCAAAAGGTTTCGGCGCTACCTATCGCCGCGAAGCCCGCGACAATGGGACAGTACTGGGGTCCCGGGTCACCCACGAGCCCCCCCCCGTTTCCCACCGACCCCCCGCCCCGTGCCGATGGGCCCCTAAAACAACAGCGCAGTGCCCCCCCCCCCCCCCCCCCCCCCCGCGGCCGACACAAAGCCCCAAATGAAAGGGACCCCCCCCTGGGTTTTTCACTTTAAGGCTCTTTAGCTCCGCGGGCCGTTTGTTCAGATGGCACGCCCAGAGAAAAGACAACCTTCAGACGCCGGGCTGGACGATGATGAATTAGATCAATATTGCTCTTAATTGTTTCTGGACTTTTTCTTGAGAGAGAGAAGACAAGAGGGGAGAAGAATTAAAAAAAAAAAACTATTAAAAAATATTAAAATTTAAAAAAAAACTTCAAAAAAAAACCCGTCATGTTCTGGAGGGCCTGTCTGTGGTGTAGCGCACAGCCTAATAGAAGTGGCTCAGTAAATATTACTAAACTGAAACTTTAATCTGCTTCTCACATAGCCAAGCTGCCTGGGTATTAAAGATAATCTTTTTTGTGTGTCATATGGCGGGAGATATGGATGGAGCTAATTTTTAGAGACAAATCTGATATTTGTCAACCGGTTAAAAAAAACCTGGGGATTTTCTCCTAATCCTCCCGCGGACGTGAAGGCGCGTTAACAGCAGAACGCAGACGGCGTTCGGCGAGCGCAGGAAGTGCCCGGCACCACCTCGCCGGGCGCGGACGGAGGGGGGGGGGGGAGAGCCGCGCTAACCTCAGCGGGGGGGGGGCTCAGCTGCAAGCCCGGCCCGGCCCGGCCCGAAACGCACGCCCCGCTGGCCATCGCCGTCCCGTCGCCCAGCTCCGCCACTTCCTCCGAACGCCCGCCGAAACGCTGCGCGTGGCGCGTGCGCACGCAGGCCTGTGGCTCTCATTTCCTCTTCCCTCCCTCCCTGAACTCCGTCCTCACTTTCAGATGAAATAGTACACTCAGAGGTTAGTTTCACTAAACAGTACCATTTTGATGCTACTCCACTTGGTTATGTCAAACCTGTTGACATAACTGGGTTATGTAACTCCAACAATTCTCTTTCTTTTTGAGTGTACAAATTACTTATTTTTTCATTAAAGGGTAAAGAAAAAGGTCACATAAAAGTTTAAGAATTCAAATATGAAACCCCCGACCCCCCCCCCCCCCCCCACCAACAGAAATAATTATTTGGTCGTGTTATGAAGTGTGCGTTCCCCCTGGCCTAGCGTGGTAATCTTGGCACGGTTCAGCAGTAGTGCTGCTCTGGCTGGTTCCCTGTGTTCTGTGGCTTTACTTTTGATGGGAAATCTGCGGTTTGAATTTTTAGCTTTATTTATAAGGGTGAAATTCTCATGCCTCTCAAAGCACTTCTTCCTCAACAGAGCAGTACATAAAGCACACATCCTGCTGCTGTGGGGATGTGTGGGTGTGTGTGTGTGGGGGGGGGGGGGGGTTGCAGGGGATGTGGTGTGGGAGTGTTGCATTGTATTAGGCTACACACACAAAATGAACGCAGGGTCACCACTTCTGGGCAGAAAAGCTGAAATTAACTCTGCAGAACTCTGCCTGTCCACGCAATTTAGACAGATACACGAGTAAACAAATAAATAACTAACTTATTAAATGAGTATGCACCGCAGAAAGAATAGCAAAGCGTACATCTCCGAGAACTTGGCCCCCACTTGCTCCACAGACTCCACCGACACGCAATATGAAATCTTTTTCCTTTTTTTTTTTTTTTTGCTACATAAGACTTTTCAATACTCATGCAAATCAACTTGCACCCTGCCTCTCAGGCAAATCTAAAGTAGTCACTGACAGTAATAACAACAGATCATAATGGCTATTGACAAACAAAAAAAAAAAAAAGAACACCATAGGACCCACTGCTGCTGCAAATGAAAGCGGGTCTTCCATATCTAAGATCTCTCAGTGCATCAGCGGCAGTGCTCTTACTGTGGAAAATGCAAGGTGTTAGGACACTTAGAACACATTCCACAAGTACATTATAGTCCTCGGCCACATTCTACACACAGCTGATAGCTATTCGCAGTTTTCACAAACTCGCTATAGCCGCGGGCTATCGAGCGCGTATGTGCGCGCGGTACAGTGTGCGCCTGTCGCACCCCGGGCTGCAGGGAGTGCGATATGTGTCAGCGTCCTGTTTGCCCGTCGAGACGCTAAACCGCACGCTGAACGCGTACGTACCGAAACGGCGCGGCGCGGCGAAATCTCCGCCGTTAAAAAAATGCCACGTTCGGGGAGAAAAAGAGCCTTTTAAAAAACGCGTTTAAAGGGCGCGGTTAACACGGCAGCTCGACCCAATAAAAGAAAAGCTTTTTAAAGAGGTAATATACTTCCTTCCCCCCGCGGGCAACCCGAGTCCCCCCGCTTCTAAACCAACTGTTAGATATGGAACGTGACGAGAGCAGACAGAGAGGGACACGGCAGATTAACGTCATTGCTCGGGGGGGGGGGGCAGGAGGGGGGGGGGGACCATCGGTGCTCGCTGAGGAGGTAGATCGACGCACATCTCTCAGAGAGGTGTGGAGGACGCGCTACCCCTGCTCCTTCACATAATCCTCCATTAGCATTGGCCCTGCTCGCTGCGCTTCATCGTCAATATTTCTGCGCACAACAATCGTAACTGTGATTCGCAGAGATTTGCAGGACTGTGGCCCCTCCGCTCTCCCGCCTAGGTTTTTGAGGCACGTTGCTACTCTGCTGTTGGCTGTTTTCTGTTGTTAAACTGGAAAGAAAAGAAGTTTATTCTTCTTTACTTATTTATTTTTAAAACATATTAAAATGAATGTTTCACCTGACCCAGAATGGAGGGGGAAGCGTTGTGACCATTAGATTGGAATGCTGACCCGCCCGCCGCCACCCCCCCCCCCCCAACACCCCGCCGCCCCCCTCCTCCTCACACGCAACAGAATGTGCAGGCCTCAATTTTACAGCTCAACACTGCCGTGTGCATTTCTAAGCGAATCTGTGAAATCATTATCTCATCGCTCTAATTCGCAATTCATTGGAAAAAAAGGCCAGGCCTTCCAAAGCTGCTAAAACATCACTGTTGCCCACCTACCTGTGGTGTGTGTATTTTATTGTGTGTGTGTGTGTGTGTGGGGGGGGGGAGGTATTTGTTTTGTACAGGGCAGAGTTGACAGCTATCGATTAGCTCTTACACTGAAAAAAGTTAACATTACGATCGCTATGAAATTCAGCAATTTTTTTTTTCTTCTTCTTCTTAACCTTCAGAGACGCTTTGCATTCTCGCTGCGAAATAAATAAATAATTCCGCGGGGGCAAAAAAAAAAAAAAAAAAATCACTAAAGCTCTTTTGGTGTAATTGGCTGAATAGCAAGGACAGCAGAAAATTTACAGGCAGACGGGAGTGTGTGAAGGGGACTCGGTCACAGAACGAAACCAACCTCTCAGCACCGGCAGGGCTCGCCGGAAAAAAAAAGAGAAAGAAAGGAAAGAAAAAAAAAAGAGAGAGAAAGAGACACGGCTGGCACATCTCAGCTAGCTCGGTCCGGTCGCTCCGGGGGGGGGGGGGGGGGGGGGGCTAATCTGCAGATTTTGGGGGTACATTTCTGGACAAGTTAAAGCAAATAAATAACACAGCAGTGACACGACGGTGACAAGGGAGGAAAATCCCCCCCCCCCCCCCCCCCCCCCAAAGTCACAGCGGTGGCGCACGCTAAATCCAATCAAAACCAGGGGGAGGCGGGGGGGGGGAGAGCGGTCGGTTCGCGGGATTGGCCGGCTTCGGGGGGGGGGGGGGGGGGGGTAGGGGGGGGAGCGCCGGCGGGATTGGCCGCCTTTCGAAACTGCGTTGGGACAATATAACGCCTTATTCCGCGTCGGGGCCCTCCTCAAAGGACAAGTGCGGATAAAACTTAAAACCCTCTGGCTTTATCGCGCCCTCAGATTTTCCATAAAACGACCGGCCCGGGGAGGCGCCCCATGTGACCGGCATCTAGGTCAGACAGATGGGTGGCAGGGAGGGAGGGGGGCGGGGGAGAGCGCAGGGGGGAGGGAGGGAGGGAGGGAGGGAGTTTTCGATGGAACTGTTGAAAATAGCAAGCGGTAACCAGATTAGATCAATAAGGATTGTTTCTATATCTGTCTTTGAATAGGACGCAGGGAACAGGGACTGAGAGAGAGAGAGAGAGAGAGAGAGAGAGAAAGAGAGACAGAATGTGAAAGAGAAAGAGAGATAGAGAGATAGAGACAGCGAGAGAGAAGGAGAGAAAAACGTCTTGCTGAGAGACTTCCCACAATGTCAGATTAGCCTTATTTGAGAATGAGACAGACAGACCAAAGAGAGACAGAATGAGAGAACGATAGAGCGATAGAAAGAGAGCGAGTGAGAATGAGAGAGACAGACCAAAGAGAGAGACAGAATGAGAGAGCGATAGACAGACAGAGAGAGAGCAAGTGAGAATGAAGTAAAGTATAAAGTAAAGTCAGATTAGCCTTATTTTTATTTTTATTAATTACATATGATTATTATAATGAGAGGACGAGCATGCATGTTGACCTGGCCCTGTTGTGCTGCAGGTACAGCTCACGCTCAGACCAGACGATCCCCTTCGCTTTGTCCCCGACATTACTTCTCAGGGTTTGAGTCGCAGTAGCGAGCTCGGGTACGACAGCGCAGCTGCCTCCGACTCGGGACGGGACACTCGACGCCCGGTGTCAGTTGTTTGAAATAAATGTCAAAAAATCTTGCGCTCCCGGTACCCGGCTGCAACGAAAATCTGACGGACGAAACGGGACCACCCCCCCCCCCCTCCTCGACAGAGACGGGTTCCGCAGCGCTTCTGGAGAGAGCGTGAGCCTTCACAGTCGCCTCGGCTACGGCAGCCTGTTTGACAGTGCGGTTAAATACAGGAAAGCCAATACGGGCGCAGGCCGTTTGGGGCAATTCATCAGAGGATAAGAGATATTAATGTGCAAAGTGCCTGTCATCTCACTGGACAGGACCAGTAATGAATTAGGGTTCCTCTAATGTGCTCACTCACACAGGCTTCCCAAAAAACTTTCCAAATGTTTAAAATTCGGCCGGTCCCGTTCTCAAACACGCAGCGGCGGCAGCGTAGCCACCGCACGCGGGAGACCAGGCCCTCCCCTGCTCCGGGCCTGCTAGCCCGACACTGACACGCGCGCACAGAGCTACAGTACCTGCGTGGTGGTGACATCCCATAATCTCGGTTTGTTTATGTAGTATCACAGGGCCATGGCTGGACTGGGAGGGATGGGGTGGGGAGGGGGGCAGGGTCTGGGGGTAGAGCTGGTGTGGGGGTTGAAGGGATAGCGGGGGGGGGGGGGGGGGGGGGGGATTGGGGCGGGGGAGGAGGGGGCGGGGCCGGTACAGGGTATCACCTGTTCCCCCTAATTGACTTTCCGATTACATTCCTACATCTCGGAAATTAACATATTCATTTGTATGTGTTTAGGAAGGCTCCAAATGGACCGGGTGACCTTTACAAATGACACTTGTTTCAGGATCGGGGGCTGCCATCTTTCTCTGAGCGTGACACAGGTCAATATAACGGCCGGAGTGGGTGTTTTTCATTTAGATCAGCCGTCTACCTTCCGGGATTTTAAAGAGGCTCGCCTTCTCCCAGCGGGGGCGTCAGCCGCAGGCCCCCTGAAGGAGGAAGGAGACGGACGCGGAACGCCCGGGGGGGCGTCGTCTCCCTCGGTGACCTTGGCCTCCCGCTTGACCTCCGAAATCCGCGCTGCCGCGCGCTCACGCGCACCCGAGACCGATCGAAAAAAAAACGCGTTGGTTACTCCGTAACGAACGACGATTCGTCGACTTCAAACGGATACAAAAAAAAAATGTGTATGTTCACGTGTGCATTTTAAGTAACTAAATTTGGCAACACAGCACAACTGAGCCCCTGAGTATGTGCTCCTGCTTAAAATAATTATTGATCAGAAACGATGTCTGTCTGCACAAAAGGGCCCCTTTCAATTGATTTTTTTTTCCCCCTCACCCAGCTGAAAAAATATAATAGAGTTGATATGAAAAGGGTTGTTTTGCTTCAATTCATCTAAGCAGCCTGACAATACATTTTTTGTTGCCACGGAAACATGATAACACAGTTTTCTGTCTGTTGCTCAACAATCAATTAATTTAACGCTTTTGTGCTGATGTTTACCGTTCTATTTAGTCCTGAAAAGTCAGTTTTGTTTTTTTTTCCACCCGTCTAGTTTTCAGGGTTTTGTTAAATAAATCCTGATGTACAAAAGAGGCAGTTAGGGGAAGCCAGGTGGCCGCGTCCAGGACAACACCATATAAGGACCATTGTTGGGTTCAAAAATTCAACTAAAACTGTGTCAACAGCCCTTGTCCCAGAGCAAGCGCTGTTCCTGTTGAAAGGACAGTTTTTTTTATATTTCCAATGAAGGCTCAAACAAAACAGGGACTTTTATCCCATATAATCCAACACAACTGCCCGGTGTTTTCTAGAATGGGTGCCTTTTTTTTTTTTTTTTTGTGATGTCACTGCACGAGCCTGCCAGTAAAACATGTACAGCATGTTTTCAGCATTTTATTGTCTTATCCTCATTAATATGCATTGAGCTGGTGGTATTGATGAATGTCTGACCGAATGACGAGTCCTGCCGCTCCCCACAACACCCCCCCCCACCTCCCCCGCCCCCCCCGTCCTATGAAAATCTGTATGTGTTTACTGTGGATAACCCAGAATAATATGAGGCTTGTTCTTTAGTTAAACAGTGGGAACTGGGTTATGCAAAAAAAAAAACAAGGCAAAAAAGAAAGTTCACACATTACACACATAAACAATTCATGTGCAATTGTCCTCACTGTTGCCACAAATTATATGTACAGTACGACTAGTCACTAAACCTAAAAACATGACATTTAGGAGGCGATCTTTGTACAGTGGCTAGAGCCACTAGAGCACATATATGCATGAGATTATGTTTTGGAAGTGTGTGCCAGGACGTTCTAGCCTCGGTGCACAGTGATGACTGTCGAAAATATTTCTGAAGCTCTCGCGAAGAGTCTTATTACAAGCAGCCAAGTCAACTTACACCTCCTTCCGAACCAAAAGAGGCAAATGTAAAGTAGGTTAAGGGATTAAATTGCGTGCCCCCGTGATTGCGAACTTAAATCGAGGGCTAATCTTGCCTCTATAGCCAGTATCTTCAGACCTATAATACTTCAAACTAATAGCAACAGAAAAAAAAACCCCCCCACAATGGGTCACCTCAGGTGAACCAGCCACGCTAGCAGAACTGTGGTTCAAACATATTTGACTACAGAATCATTACATACAAACATATCATTTTGTACGTCTCCATTGTTATTCACCGAACAAGTCCAGGCACGTTCACTTCTGACTAATACTTCTGTCAGGATTTTTTTTTGACAAAAGTCTGTGGATTCTGCATTTCAAAATAACAGAAAGAATCAGGCAATGTTTTGAAATCTAAAAGAAGACAAAAAAAGTACTTAATAATTGAAAGAGGTACTTCACAAGAAAGCACTTTGTAATAGCAATGCAAGCTATAACATGTCCAGGATACAACTTATGGTTGGTTATGTTTTAGGCAGGGCATGTGGTTTGGTTGATATTTGGGTCTTCTGACATATTCTGACCTGATAACACGCTCTGGTGTGATACTAAAATATATTTTGATTTCTTCTCATTTTCAATGATCACAATCCCTTTGAGCAACATGTGACATACAGTACACAATATATTCACGTTTAATTGGAAACATTATTACATTATTCAAGAATAGCTGAGAATAGCAATTACAAAGACCTTTAACAACCATAAATAAATAGGTCCAATCACAAAATTCTGACTTTTATCTTCTCTAGTTCAAACGGTTGATCCAAGCAGGGGCCATTTTTGTAGCTGTGGAGGTCTGAATGACTGTACCTTACTTAGGGTTATTTACATCAGTACTTTATGCCTACATTAAGCGAGAGAGAGAGTGTGTATGTGTGTGTATCTTAGCTGCAGAGAGATATTCAAAAAAAGTAATTTCATAAGCGAACAAAAAAGTAAGTTCGCTTAACGAACATTGCAGCGCAAAAAACGCAGGCATCAAAGAGTGTAGAGCAGCTGTCTAAGCAAACAAAAAAAATTATTAGGAGTTTAAATAACACAAGACAAAGATATGTTCTGTCAATGTTTGCCTTACTGAGAACATCTGTCTTACTTGACTGACATATTTCTTGTTTTCAGAGGAATACTGATTTTGAAAGAATAAAAAGATGACTGGTAAAACATGACCCTTCAAGGCAGTGTTGAAGAGGCCCAATATTAAGTGCAGCTTGTGCGTAGCTTGGCCAATCACAGCGCACGTTGTTCAGATGCTGACGCAACCACGTGACTTTGTGCGCTTGCTTTTACACCAAGGCATGACGAAAATCTGTGTTCATAAATATTGGTTTTGTGCACAACTTTATACCAGCATATACCAAAAAGGATCATGGGTAATACAGCATCGCCAGTTGCCGAGCACGGTTTAAAAATAAGCATTTTAACATCCATTACTTTGTTACTTTTGAAGGGGTAAGAAATGTGACAGGGATTGAGAGCTCTACATGCCTGATTAATTACAATGGCTCTGCCCCTGCCCCCTCCTCTCCCCGATGCAGTAATTATATCCAAACACAATACCCACCGCAGATAACTCCCATCATAATTGAAAATTGCGTTCTCGGGAAATCAAGCCCCCGATTCTGAGACCAGGCCCCACCTAGGGGTTCGGCTGCGCAAGTCCAGGTACTGCGTACCATCATCATCCTCGCCATCCTCATCATCATCATCATCATCATCATCATCATCATCATCACAACAGGGAGATTAGGCACAGATTTTAGGAAATGGAACTGAAAAGAAAAAAAAAAAACACCTCCGTCTTTTTTTTCCCCATCTTCTCATTTTTTTTAATGTGACGATAAGGTAAAAAAACGTGCGGTGAGAGAGAACACTGTCCAATGAGCAGAGAGGCGAACCCGGAGTCAAAGTTTTCCGGAGCATGGCCGTCCCCCCGGCAGCCTCGCGACAGGGAATAATAAGGCGCTCCATCTTTCCGAGATGTACTTTTCCTACAGCATTGTTGATTGCTGTGTGTCCATTACTTGGAGGGATTATGATAATATTCCACATTGTGCTCTGCGTGATGCGAGGGAAATTCAATACTCAAAAGGTTAATGCAATCAATTAGGATGACAAAGGAGTAAAGTAAAACCCTCCTGCTTGCTGGAAAAGAGGCAGAAAGAAGAGAGGAAAAGGAGGTATTGAAAGCTTGAATGGATCCGCCGAGAGGAAGAAAAAGAGGCACTCGAAGAAAGAGAAAAGAAAGAGGGGAAAAAATGTCATCCATTCTGCGGGTACTGTTCAAAGCCCACACAAGACAACGCACAGAGCACTAAATGGCCCTTTAATGGTGAAGCGCAACCTTCACCAGTTAACAAACAGCCGAAATAATATATTGACCCTTAGCGCAACGGGCGTTTTTATTCCCCCTACAGACGGTTAAACGGACGCGATGGAACGTGATTTGGAGCGCGGGAGGAACCCGGGAGCTGGAACCGTGGATTTATAACTTCTCTCTCTCGGTCAAGTTCTCTGGGGCACCCTCCTTTTCCGTTCCTAAGGACCCCCCCCCCCCCCCCCGTTCCGATACGTCACGTCGTCGTCCTCCGCCATGTCGCGCGGCTCGAATATTAACAATCGCAAAAAAAAAAAAAAAAGTAAAAAAAAAAAAGAAAGAGTGGCGAAATTACACCGACAACACCTTCGCCTTCATGAGCAAGACAATGGCATTTATTATTTAGAGAGATGCTACAATGCCACGAAGCACAAAGGAGCCTCATCATCGCAGATAAATGGATAAAGTTGGATAGCAGTATTGAGCCCGGGAACTATTGTGCTAATCCATATTAGCTTTTCAAAAAACCAGAGCTCAGTCTGCCAGGAAGACGATGTAATAATTACATTCTGGCAATCCTGGGCTGTGATGAAATTGTGAAAACCTGAGCGGCGGTGTGTTTGTCTATTGAGTCATATTTGTAATGCCCTTTTTCTCCTCCTCCTCCTCCTCCTCCTCCTCGTCTTCCTCCCAGTTTCGGCGAAGAAATTATGCAAGGAGAAAAGCCCAAAAGCCCCTAAATCCCGCAGACAGGGAACATCGGCCCACGGCAGGACGGAGCTCTCCCCTGCCCCCCCCACCCCTCACCCCCACACCCCCCCAACCCGCCCAGCTCCGCCACAGCACATCGACAGGCGCACACACCCCTCGCTTTTTTCGACACAGGGGGAAGCAGACAGCGACGGCGTTCAGGACAGGACAACAGATGTTTATGTGCCTGGGCTTCAGTTTACTTTTAACGAGTTGCTTAAGTTACTGACAGAGTGTGGGGGAGGAAGACAGGAGACCAATATATCATCATTACACTGATCACACAGGTCCGAACAGCACTTGTTTATGATCTCAAACTATTACATATCATTGTTATTTGCTGGAGCCACAAGCCTGTGGTGTTTAAGGGGGGTGGGGTGTGGGTGGGGGGGGGGATGGATCTCCTTCTAATTGGGCTTTCCATTTGTAATTGCCGCACTGCTTCTGAATTTTTTGAACTATGCATCCCCGTTTACCTCTGAAGACACGCTAAAGGATTGCGGTACTTATTAAACAATTATTTGAATTTCCCAGTAACTAAAGAATGCTACGGCTCAAATTGCAAACCAGGAAAGGGTATTGACTGAGGGGAAATATATCCAACATGAGAAAAATCACCGCGTTTCACACGTCTCCCATTAAATCAAACATGCCGCACTTTTACTCAATTCCGTCGAGAAAGGCTTTAATGCTTCTGCTTGATGAAAGTGATGGAAGGAGGGATGGAGGGAGGGGTGCAAACCGGGAGGAGCGCAGCTCTTATCGGGGAGGAGAAAAGGAGAGAAAACAAACGTGTGGTCGGGGGGGGCGGGGGTCGGTGGGGGGGCGGGGGCCCGCCCGTAACCAGGACTCTCCGCCGCCTCGGTGTAGAATTTCACTTTTCGCGAGCGCGACCGCTATAATTTGACCTACATCACATTTTTCTGTTCCTGCATCTTCGGGGCCAGCGGCCGCGTCGCAGAAACAATGGCCCAAATGGGCTTTGAAGTTCCGGGCGAATAAAGGCTCGGGGGACGGCACGAGAAATGCCCTCACAGCTGGGCGGCCCCCCAGTGAAAGGAAAAACAAATACTTTGAACGAAAAGGGGGTGGGTGGGGGGGTTGAGGTTCAGGGGGTGGTGGGTGGGTTGGGGGGGGGGGGGGGCGGGGGGGGGGGCGCTCTGCTCCCGTCTGAGCTTCCTACGGGCCGAGTTGCCAGCGGGAGGAGGGCTTTCACGTTTTGGCGGGAATGATGGATGTATTCTGAGGAAAGTCTATTCACATGGAGATGTTACATCATAAATATTTACACAGTGCTGTCGTTTCCATGTTACTTCTGCTTGTTTTGACACATTGGAAAAGGAAAAAAAAAACTCAAAAGACAAAAAAAGAAGAGAGTGAGAGAGGGGAGGCGGCTTCCACTGTTATTACTGATTGCTATAATCGTCCAGATATGAACTTTCATATTTGTTTGAAACACGGTGTTTGAAATTAGGCAGCTTTGACTTCTGTTCAGGAAGCACAATACCCGCCACACACAGCTCCCCATGTATTATAGAATTAGTCATAGATGAACAAACACTTACTTTCTGCTCTTCTATCGCACATCAAACTAAAATATATGTATAACAATTACAAAATAGCAACACACATATTTCATACATCACTTCACAGTGCTTCCCACAGGAGGATAGCCCTAATCTTAAATACATATAAAAGCTCACAGAAGGTGGACATGGTTAGCATCAAGATAAGGACCTCATACTGTATTGTGTGTATTGAGATGCAAAGTGTGCCAGAGGAATACTGGTCATGTTGATATCTAAGATCAGACACACTCATTTATACAGGTTCTCGATTGCACTACAGTAATAAAAACTAAATTCAGTGTTTTAGGGATGCAATGGTTGTACAATGGTTCAGTTGTCAAGGAGTTGTCTTTGCTGCCCGAAGACTACAGGTTAGGATTACTAGAGAAAACATTGCTTGTTTAAGAGAGCTTTAAATTTTCAGCTGTGCAAGTTTATAATCTGGGGGGAAAAAAAGACATGTATCCAGTTAAAATTAGACTGGATCACAACTGACCTAAAATTCAGATGAAAAAAAAACATACCCTAAAAATCAGGATCGATGGGAGACCACATCCTTCCTGTCCTCAGATCTCTTTTTTTAAACTGAACTCAGTTTCCCAAACTCACACTTCCCCCCCCCAACAAACGGGCCAGCGGATAACCGCGCTCACAGAAACAAAACAATTCATCCTCGTTTGCTTTCCCAAACATAAAATTAACTCAACCGACACTCAATTTTGGGCTGATCTGTCAAAAAAAAAAAAACAACAAAAAAAGGAGGGAAAGAAACACACAGGAAGAGAGAGAGAGAGAGAGAAAGAGAGCGAAACGGAGCAAAGAAGGAGCCGTCCACGATGTTGTTTTAAAACCGCCGCTACAAAATTTTTTCACAGCGAGCACAATTAAAAGCCACTGACTCCCCAAGGAAGCGCGAGAACCAATGAAAACAAATTTGGCAGTTTAATTTTCTTCCCACTGTTTGAGAGGGAATCCATTGTGGGAGACTTCGGGGCCCGGTCTCTGGGAGCTTTGTGGGAAGGGAAGAGGCATGTGGGCCCCATGTCGGAGCCAGTTGGGCTTTCTGATTAGCTGAATTAAAATATATCAAAACCCAATTAAGCTAACTATACTCCAGCTATTCGGCTGCGGAACGCGGAGGGGAGAACTGGGTCACGGAGGGAGAGGTGTCTCGAGTTTGGAGCGCTTGCCTCCCTTTGAAGACGCGCTGGGACCTCCTAAAAGCATCCCGGTTTAATTTCAAACGGGTGAAAAAAAAAAAATACTAATAAAAAAAAATTAAAAATTCGCCCGGCCTTCTCCCTCTGGAATTGCCCGCGTCAACAGCTCCAAAAGCCCCGACGCTCTGCTGGAAAGGGCAAGAAAGGCCTTTCCCTTCAAACGACTTTTCCGATTAATTTCACGCTAACAGTTACGCATTCGGTGTTTGAAAGGGTCACGTTGTCGTATCCCTTCATGTGCATATGAAACACGTTTTTAAATATGTTTTTAATACGTACCATAGAATACACCGTGCTATCCCTTAGTCCCATTCACTGTCCAGCCAAGCAGTCAACATTTCTCATGCCAACACAGTTCCTGAGGATACACTGGGTAAAGGGCTTCTGCCAGTAAGATGGTGCCCCAAGGATGATGTCATGAGCATACTCTATATCTTTCCTATCTCTGACACAATGGTGATGCAGAGGAGTTGGTTTTTGGTCTCATCACCAGAACACCCCAAAAGTGATCCAGGAGACCCCAACACTGACAAAACCCCAGAACACAGCATCACTCCTTCGCTTACTGATTGGTCAGGACTGGGGAGCCGGAGGCAAGGCCAACCTATGCCTTTATTAGAGACGTACGCAAACAGAGAACGTTTTTTTCAATGTTATGACTTTTATCACGGAGGTATGCAAGTGAAAACGACAACCGCCATCCATACGTGGGTTCGTTTACTCACACGTGCACTTTAGCACGTACCAGACAAGAGACACGCAGTAAAACGTTCAGTCTTAAATCAACTCTGGCAGAGTACGATTGTACGAGTTAGACTCACATGTACTCTGCTAAGAGTTACAGAATTAACACTGACATTTTACAGCGCAGGTACCGTAACTCCTGCTCTTCAGTCTGAAGGAAATCTACAGCAAATGTGAATCTTTCCAGAGAGAGCAATTTGGTACGACGGCCGCAAAAGAGTAAAGATTCTCCGAGAAACAATCACGGTGTCTGCGAAGCGTGGACTTTAAAAAAGCGGGAAACCCATCATACATCACCGTGAGTTAATCAGTTGGAAAATAAAACGGCGCGATCGCAATAAGTCATTTGTCAATTTTTACAACTCAGGACACATTGATCTCCGGGGATTAATGAAGATGCCTGATTTTGTTGTTGAAACAAATGGTGGAGACATTGAGGACTGTAATTAGTCATGCAGTTTATTTGTCCTACCTCGTTTTTTTTTTTTTTTTTTTGCTGTGAGGGAGCAGGTCACTCTTTGCTGGAACCTACTTCATCCTGGGAGAAAGGAAGGAAGGAAGGAGAGAGAGAGAGAGAGAGAGAGAGAGAGATGGAGGGAGATAGAGAAAGAGAAAGAGAATGAGAGAGAGAGAGAGAGGGGGAGAGAGAGAGAAAGAGATTGAATATATTACATACAATATTTGATATACTTAGCCCATACAAAGGGATATCTTGCATAATTCCCAATAAAATGTAGCCAGTGCTGATATTGCAGTACTTTATGTAGCTGTAGGACAACAACAGAAAAGACCACAAGGCCAAACTGACAAGTAAACACAAAACTAAACTCATTCAGAGACCTCATGTACAGCACAGTAGTGGGGCTCTTCTTTAAAAGCCGGACCGAGAAATGAGATTAGAACAGATTAGCAACCAGTACAAAGTAAAAAAATAAATAAAAGTTTTTTTTTTTTTTTTTTTTTTTTAAAGAGAGAGAATGAGCAGGGAACAGGGTCTGAGCCCAGCAGCTGAACGGGCCCCCCCCAAGTGACACGGGGAGGGCGGGTGGCGGTCTGCGGGGGCCACAGTTGTCGGGGGACTGACAGGTGACGGGACCCCTGTTCCCGTCCCGCGTGCGGGGGGGAGCAGGTGTGCAGCCACTGGGTTAACCACTTTTGTGAACATTTCGGCACAGCCTGCCGGTGATAATTTACTTAGAATCGGTAATCCCAAAATCTGATTGCGGGGGGAGGATTTTATTAGCCAATACGACCTTGGAGAGCTGGCACATGCAGCGGTCAGAAGAGCACTCAAATTTAGAGGGTAAAACAGAGACGCCTGCAACTGCTGTTTTCTGGTGTCCCTGTCAGAAACCCCCCCCCCCCCCTCCGACCCCCCCTCCCTCTCAAACTCTGTACATTTAAAACAACAGGTGTGTATCCAACTTAATTATCTCTGTCTAAGCACTGCCCTGTGCAATAACTTATCTGTTTTAGCTTGCAAAACAGTTACCCAGAAGACCCAGTTCTCAGAAACAGAATAAAATATCAAATAAAATAAAATATTTATCGCAATTTTATTCTACATAATCTTGTACAGCATTTGACTACTGACCCTTGAAGCGCAGTAAACCATGTAATAGTTCAAGGCAAAGATAATACATATGCAAATATGAGTTTCTGACAAAGAATTAGTGTGCATGCATACTTTTTTTTAAATTTTATGAATCCTTTATTTTACCAGGAAAGTCACACGGAGATTTACATCTCTTTTACAAGTGAGCCCAGGCCAAGGCATCAGCACACATAAAGTTACCACACTACATTAACATAAAACACAAACAAGACAATCATACGACTTAAAAGAGCAAAGTTTCAGGCAAATGTCTGCTTCCATTAGTATAAAACAAATATGTGGCTGCGTCAGCCTTTTATTTAATAATAGGTCTTTTAGATTCACTCCGATTCTCCATTACTGCTTCAAAATGAATGCAGTAATATAGCTTCCAGGGGTATGATTATCAACATGTTCCTTTGTGATATGTCCTGCCACCTGTCCATGCAACTGGTCCCCGAGGACTGCTGACCCACCCCCACCCCACCCACCACCACCCCCATAACCCCCCGCCCCCCAACACCAGCAACACCAGCCCCCCCTTTCACCCTCCATAACCCCAAAGACAAGTGTGCTCCGCTCAGTCAGTCGAGTTTTGGTAGTAGAACTATTCGCAAAAGTTTTTGCTAACCTTGAAAGCGTCGAGCGCAAGCCGGGGGAAGGAAGGAAGGAAGAAGAAGAAAAAAAAAAGTAATAATAATTCTAACCTGATCTTCCTACTTTATTTTATATCTCCCCTCAGCAACCTAACTTCTTCCTCGGCAACAGTGCAGTTATTAATTCATGAGGCACTAATTAGTTCTTTGTTTAATTTTGTGTTAAACAGACTGACCGGAATGATAACGACTCTCGTAGCTGCGCCGCGGTCCCACGCCGCCCCTGTTTGCTACAACAAGGGAGCGCCGTGCCACTAGCTGGATGAACCCAATTCCCTTCTAAGTTGCACTTCATTAAGTCAAAATGTGACGAGGAGCTTAGAGGAAGAACTGGCAGATCTGATCGTACATAACAATGCGGGGGCCCCGGCAAGTTTGGGGAAAGGGGGTGGTGGGGGGGTGGTTGGGGGGGGGGGGGGGGCGTAAATTCCAACATGCATGTTGCTAATTCCTATTTTTAACCCTTGGGGGCTGCCTTTCATTTTCCCATAATTGTTTTTGTTCTGAGCTGCAGTGTCCTCTTTTTAAATTGCAGCGCCTATCAACTCCCCTGATCAAAAAACCCCACACTGCATCATCCAGAGCCTGTGAGCAAACAGCCGGCCTGCCCTTTTACACAAAATGTGGTATGGAAGAAATGTTCCAGAAAGACAGGTGACTTCAGTAACACTATTGTTACATGTAGACATTCACACACACACAGGTACACACACACACGCACATACACAGACACAGACACAGACACAGACACACACATATATATATATATATATATAAACAAAGTTAGATGTTAAGCAGAGAAATGTAAATGTGCAGAATTGAGAAAAGAAATTATGATTTCTGGCTTTCTGACTTGAAAAACCTGCTGAACCACATCAAAGCTGGCCAACAAAAGCATATCTAAAACACAGGAATGTGGAAAGGTGTTTCCATTACCCCATTCTGTGCATTGTACATTTCACAGAAATGAAGAACCCACAGAATCAGGGAGTTAATGAAATGCACGTCGGAAAGATTTATGATTATGATACTTTCGCCAAGCTTCATTCTCACGAAATCTCTTTTCAAAATGTCAACAATGCTTCAGAAATGTCCAAAACATACATAGCTTTTTTTTTTTTTCCACGTATCAGGAAGTACTTATTCCATAATTGTGTGTATGTGTGTGTGTGTGTGTGTGGGTGTGTGAGAGAGAGAGTATACATATTCTATCACACCAATTATTTTCCACGGTCTCAGGAACTTTTAATAGTATTAAAAAAATGGGTACATCACTGTATAATAAAATCTTCCAACAAACAAAGAAATTGCAGTTGATGGACATTCCAATTCAGCACACACACACACACAAACACACACACGTACGTACACAAACATACACATGCACACCCACACACACGCACTTGAACACACACACACAAACACACACGCGCACACACACGTGCAAGCACACACCCTGAGATGTTTCTCCTATAAAGCAATATAAACACGTGAGGACCCACCAAGATGTTTACCCTCTCAAAGATCTTCTCACCGGCTAAAGATATGATGAAATAAAAAGACAGACTCGTAATTATACTGTATAATAGGCAAGACTGGCATTTTCAAAATCATTTTCATGGGACTGGAAATGACATTGCACTGACTATTCGGTATTCACTGGTGCAGATAAATAAACAAGCCATAGGGAGAGGAAAAAGCACAGAGAACGCTCAGTACAATGGCAAGCAGGTCAGTAATTAGAAACTCTGTTTGCACAGTAATAATTTTAATATATTCATCAGGAAACAGGGCATGCCTAGCATGATAAAACATCATCAAGGAAGGTAGCCCGGATCTCGCTTAACCTTTGCAACAGACTGACAGAGGAGTGGAGGGAATCTCAAAGACAAACCAGTTCTCAAATTAGAACACAGACAGCTGGCTTTTTTTTTTTTACCCCCCCCCCCCCCCCCCCCTCTCTTTGAGAAAGAATCGCATTGGACAGGGGCTCGCGTTTTTAAAAAAAATCAACTTTAAAAAATGCTCGATTTTCCCCTTTCATCGCACGGCGAGATTGAGACTAGAAAACTAGATTATCTGATTATGGATTATATGTTTAGCGGGCATGTATCAAGGACCTGCTCTTTCACGGTCTTGATTTCATACACACACACACACTCACACACACACACACACACACAGACGCACAGACGCAAAACAAACACCGCGGGTCTTTCGACGTCTGAACGTGAGGAACAGCCTTTTCCACTGCACACTATGATGAAAGAGAGCAACAGAAGGAATAACCTTGTTTGTTATTGTGGGCGGGGGAGTGATGCTATGGAAATTATTGCAAATTGTTTAAAGAAGTCCTGACAAGCGAAAAACCTTGACCTTATTAAGCCATTTCTCAAAAGAGAGAAGAATACATAATTGTGAAACGTACGCAGGGAGAGGCAAAAGGCAGTCTCTGGTGACAGATGTTGCCAACCACATTCTTGCTATAAGATTACTTTGTATAAAAATAGCTCAAAATTAATCCAAGCATGAAATATATCAGTGCACGCACCCTAACGAGTGCATGTTATGTTAATGTGATGAACACACCTTACGCAAAACCAAAGCCCCATTAAACATGAAACACATTTTCTTAAAATCTGTAAGCTACTGAGTACGCCTAATTTATATATGCCCAGCGCCAGCAGGGAACGTCTCTCCAGTACGCGCTTTAACGTTCACTAGCCATTCCAAAGTTTCACAATTAAGAAACAAAAAAAAGTAAAATGCAAATATTCAATCCATCGTGCCAAACTGTTTCAACTAACAATAACTAACATAGCGTTACTTGCTTTCCCCTTTCTCGCGATTAGTGAGAAAACGTAAGACGCCTCCCTATTTATCTTATATAACCTGAGATCAAATAATAATAAAAAAAACAATCATTAATTACATGATTCAGAAGCTGTACTACCAGAGTCCTTTGAGCAAACAGGGGGCTCTTCTTGCTCTTCTTCTTCGGTCGAATAGTACGCGTTCTCTCCGAGCGACTTTTTGAATGGGGACGAGGACAATGAAAAATTGGAACATTTATTAAATAACGCTGCTTATGCATATTTTGACAGAACCTAGTAGGCCCCCTTTTTTTCGCTGTCAATTCCGCTTCCTATTCTCCTCGGCCCGTAGGAGAGGACAGCACAGGGCTCGGGGGGGGGGGGGGGGGGGGGCAGATCCCCGCAAGGCCGAACCTACCCCTCCTACCCTAATTTCTGTTGTCCCCCTCTTTGAAATCTCGAGCCCACGCGGGAGTCAAGAAAGGCCAGAGATGTGCGGCAAGTGGCGGCGCCATGGAAACCGGGGTTTTCCCCAAAAAATATTCCTTTTTATCCCTTTTGAGGACCTGTCAGCGCGCAAAGCAGGCATCACACGACCCGGGGCCCGGGGCCGTGACAAAGCCTATTTTCTGCCTCGTACTTGATTGATTAAAAAACTTTTTAGCAAAACCATGTTAAAGGACAAAAAAAGTGACACGGCGAAGAAAGGGGTCTGGGGGTAAAGCCCCCAATCAGACCGTTTCCCTGGCGATACTGCGGTCAAAGAGGAAGGGGGGTGGGGGTGGGGGGTTGTTTAAAAAAAAAAAAAAGAGTTTAAAAAAAACAACACAATAATCTCCTGAAAGGAAGGGTCAGGAAGAGCATGAAACTTGACAACAATGGCGATTAAGATGATTATAAAATAGCTTGTGATTGCGGAGGCAGTCCACAGCCCGGGACAGCTCGGCACTAAAACACTCTTTTCTCCTTCTTCGAAAAAAAAACCTGTCACATCCATTTTGACTGTTTTATTTTTTATTTCACCCCCACATCCATTTTCATCTTTGATATTTATCAGGCTCATTTGGTCAGTGAAATATTACGCACTTTTTGTTCTGAGGTCCTGCCAACTCTCAAGCATCCATTCAAAATCCAGCCCCACTATTTTTAAATTATTGGTCTCAGCGGACGGCTGAGGCTTTGGAAACACAGGCGCAGGCCCTGAAGGATCTGTTTTCAAAACGTCTGCTCTGTGTAACCATTGCTACTCTATGCATCAGTTCCACTGCTCTCTCAGCATTACGTTTTTGACCCTGTCTTGTTTCATTTGGACATTTTCCTAGCTTGTTTAACTGGACGTGGAAACTGCTACTGTGAAAGTGATGTGCCAATCAGTACCTTATACACGTCAGCCTCTCTTGGTTATCAATGTTTTTAGTTTTCATTTACAAATACTTTAAAAAAAAAAAAGTATTTGTAAAATGCCTACAAAAAAGGGCATTATGGTCTGCTTCAAAGACAAACTGCGAAGAGTAATTGCCTCAGATTACAGAATGCTATACATTAGTTGATTCCGTTGAAAAAGCTCATTTGACACAAAAACGGACCATTTACACCAAGCTGATTTTTTATGGGCTCGCAACATTTTTAATTCTAAAGATGCATGTTTTGGACTGCATTCCACCGCATGCGTGCAATTTGCAAATTAGAACAAGAATGGGAAATGTGCAACAGGAAATGTGCGTGGACGTGCTTTCTGCCGGGTGTGTTCACGTTTACGAGAGAGGTCTGGCGGTTGCGGATCGCACCGCAGAACTGAAAAAGTTTTTTTTTTTTTTTCCCTCTCTTCCCTCATGTCTAGAGATAAAAAGGACACATTTACAAGGAGGGGGGGAGGAGGGGAGGAGAGGTGCACAGTGTTATAGCCGTACATGAAAAATTAGTATTCCAGATCTGGTGATTCTCAACACAAAAAGGGCCCGGCCAAATCCCCACGGCTGAGGTGTCAGACGGAAAATGACGAAAATCTGCTCCTTGACAGGGAGTCATTTATATTTTAGCTTCGTTCCATTATCTTAACGAATCCATCATCAGCCGATGCAATATTAACAGCAGAAAATCAACTCATTAGATCCAGGGGGATTTAATCAAGATTGCAATCATGTATACGGCTCCTGGAGAGTTTGATTTTTTTTTTCTTTTTGGTCCTTTCCACATAATTGGCGCATCTCAGATCTTAATAAATTATTCTCCATCCCAGATTGATGCCTTTTTTTTTTCCTCCCCTCCCTCTCACGCCAAGCACTCGCTCCGACTATAATATTTACCATAAACATTATTATGTCATGGGCACACAGTTTAAAATGGCCTTTAGCTAGCTCCGAGTGGTAATTGGCTTCTCCATTTCTCTCTCGTTTCCTTGTTAATTGCCAAATGATATTGCTAACGGTATCCTGAGGAGGAGAAGAATGTGTCCTTTTGGCTAAACTGGAATGTGCCTGCGTTTTCTCCACCTTTATTGATTGGGTAATCAGCAACAGAGTGCCATGTTTGATATCTCTAAACAAGCCTGACTAACAGCTAACAGACAGCTCCACTTTTAAGCTGAAAAAAATCGCTCAACGCAAACCTCACGGTAACAAATGAACACTCGAGATTTAAATAAAATAACACGCTATAAGAACAACAGCAAGCAGCCGGTGCTCTATTTGTACTGCATCCATTCATTTATTACATTGACAATGTCTTTAAAATACCAGCATTTACCAGGTCAATTTGCTCGCAAATGCGAGCTGACACAACTCAGATTTTTATTACTAAGCGTCTGTTAGTCCACATGCATCCAAATTGAAAGCTTTATCAGAAACAGCAGAGTTAGTAATATGCACGTACGCCAGAACCCAGAGTGAGTTTAATTGCAATTAAATCCCTCAATATGAATGGATTATTTACATATCTATGGTACATACTAGCAGAGAAAAAATCCACTGTGTATTTGAAATCTGGAGAGTAAACTTAGAAATAAAGGAACAGTGCATATACATTTTTGTTCTTTAAGGAACAAATTTCCCAAATGTAGCCTTGAAAGCACAATAATGGCCTGTCTGTGTACTAATAAGTACCTTTTACAAGCAAAAAGGTACAAACAATTGATGTATTACTGGCTAGGGGTACAATTTTATGTACCACCCTAGCAACAAGCATTTGGGCACTTTTTTGTACCTTTTTTCTTTGAGTGAACAGCGAGAGACCAAATCCCTGAAAACAGGAAGTGCTTTAGTGTGGTGTTCGTGAAACTTGGCAGGCAATGCAGAGGTCACAGGTCATTTCCTGGGTGTGGCATACCTGCCGTAGCCTGTAGCTAAGGTGTACACACTGACTTCCTTCAGTAATTACCCACCTTCACAAAAATATAAAAAAAAGTACGACATGTACAGAAAATCACTGGATTAATCTGATGGCTTCTTGGCAACACTGAAAGCAAGCCTTCCGATATGAACAATCAACATTTGTGGTGAACTAATACTTATAACCTGTGTAACATCTAGGGTAACACCGAGTCAATTAAAAAAATGTGTTTTTGTGGTATCATATTGTACTACGAGACACAAATAAGTAAAATGAATATAATTCCCTGAACAAAAGGCCACATTGAAACCCTGAAGTGCCTCTGTGTAGCCAAGGCACT
Organism: Anguilla anguilla; assembly: GCF_013347855.1. Classification (NCBI taxonomy): domain Eukaryota; kingdom Metazoa; phylum Chordata; class Actinopteri; order Anguilliformes; family Anguillidae; genus Anguilla; species Anguilla anguilla. The sequence continues at coordinate 7,656,074 of NC_049211.1, read as the reverse complement.
GCACTTCAGACAGCGCAGAAAATGCATGGCAGTGTATAGCGCAACTCAACAGGGGGGTGCAGGAATTATCGATCATCAAGCCAATTAAACCGGACGAATACCGGGGAAATGAGACAAAGCGATCTTCTAAGTTTTTAACTCGTCCTTTCGTTTTCGCGGGAGCGAAGCTTAAACGATGCGGCCTTTGAAAATTTTAATTAATACTAACGATAGGTGTCCGATTCAGAGCAAGGGCTCTTTTCAGCTACCGCTGCACCTTTCCCCCACACAGGTAAGATATCACACTTTAAAAAAACCGCGCTCCCGTGCAGGCTAGCTCGGCCGTACGTGTCGTAGCAGTCCCACAGGAAGTGGAGATACGCAGATCTGTCACGCGGGCGCGTGCATCGTCTAAAATAAACTCGTCCAATCAGCGCCCACCCTTCCGTTCTTTCACAATTTCGAAAGGAACGGGGGAAAACAAAATGGCTACAAGTTTTTAAAAAGGAACGACTGAACCGTAAGGTTCTGAAGAGGACGCATTCCAGATGCCGATAATGTACATTTATGATGTTCTCAAACGGTAGGGCGCACGCGCGAGGGGAGTCTGACTTAAAGAATGAACAGTAGGACTTTTTTTTTTTTGCCAGGTTTTTTTTCCCTTCTTCCGTTCCCGGCGCAGATCCCTGTTTCCAGCTCTTCCCGCTGCCAACCCGCGCTTCCTCCAACAGACAGGATTAACTTACAGCGTGTTCAACAACCTCCAAAAGTGTAAAAAACTGTGGAAGAAGCCTTTTAATCTGTCTGTGGAACAAAGCCTTTTGTACAAGGCCCAACCTGACCTTGTCACTCCGAGTTAAACTTCCTGTCCATCCCGCAATATAAAGCCTTCATTGGCCCGCTTCCCCCCCACCCCCCCACCCCCCACCCCTCCTTGCTCTCTCTCCCCCTCTCTCTCTCCCTCTCTCTCTCCCTCTGTCTCTCTGCGTAACGGGGCAGCGAGTGCTGAGTTAATCCTCGTCTCTCTCTCTCTCTCAGATGTCCAATAGTAAATCCCGGCCCTCAGTAAACCAATCTCAGGGTTTTTTATCTTGATTTATTAGATTATCAGTCCTGCCGGGGCCCGGGCCGAATCCCTGCGACACACACTAATCCTAATCGGAATAGACAAGCATTAGCCCAGTTCAAGGGGAGCTAAACTGTGACTGCGTGCAACTTTCAGAGCAAGGGCAGCTGCAGGCTGGCTAACATGAGTTTTATTACGGGATTTTTTCCTTTATATATATATATATATATATATATATATTAATAAAGGTAACAAACTACACCGTGGCATGAAAAAAAAAACCCCTCTAAGGTCTAGAATTATTAAACACATTCCTTCTTTCTTCCTGCGGTTTTTCAGGCAAATTAGCCGATCGTACCCAGCGCACAGGGTAATTCTCTCCCTGGGAAACTCTAAATATGATGTCCACTTAATTTTCTTATTTTCAAACCCCGGCAGCAAACCCCCCCCCCCCCCCCCCCCCCCCCCCCCCCCCCCCCCTTCCTGTAAGTTTGCGCTGTAAAGCCAGCTGAAATCCAGGCTTGTTCTTTCTTTCTCGGGACCTGCCACTTTTATCCAAATCCACTTAAATATTCTGGAACCCAATTATGCAGGCCGGTTTACGGGAGTAAGCAGGATTAAATGCCGCACGTCCGCTAGCCCTCGGTCCAAAAAAAATAAAATAAATAAAGCTAAAAACTTTATTTAAAAAAAAAAAACAAAAACCTCAGAGGACAGCAGTCAGATGCAGTGATGAAGACCGCTGTCCTATAAAATCAAAAAAGGGGGGAAAAAAAAAACAAGGGAGGACCTGAACTGGGGGGAAATAGGGAGGAGGGGTGGGGGGGCACAACGAAGACATAGAAAAGCTCTGTTTGCTGGCAGACCTTCACATATGTGAAAGCGTACTGTATGTGAAAACAACTGGTTATCTCAAGAGGGGTATTTCTGCACAGCAGGGATGGGGTTTTTTTTTTTTCGAGCAAACCCACGGAATGTGTCTGGCGAAGCCGGGGGCTGCATCAGCCCGTGCGACACATGAGGCCGGCGTCCAGTGACACCAAGAAGCGTCTGTCTCCCCCGCTAATGGGGGTGGCAGCTGCTATTCGGCCAAAAAGTGCCAAAGCAGCAGCAGCAGCGGCAGCGGCAAGGATATCCTGAAATACTATTGAAATCCGCTAAAACCGCCACACTGGGGTAAACTTAGACTTGTGTATGGCGCCGTCTCAGTCAATCAGGGATCAATCTGAAAGCGGGGGGGGGGGGGGGGGGGGGGGGAAGAAAAAAAAAGCTGCAGACTATAAAAAAGTAGACAAACCAGAGACACCGACTAAATCTGTTTTCATATAAGACGCACTCAAAAGAGTTTTTGGGCCCCCCTTTTTTAAAAATCCATTCTGATTGCTGCTGGGAACCTTATCTTGTGCATTTCTATAATAATCTAAGAGGTGTGTGTGTGTGTGTGTGTGCATGCGTGTTTGTTTGTGTGTGTGCCTGCATTTGTGTGTGTGTGTGGATGTGAGTGGGTATGTACAAATGTGTGTGTCTGTGTGTGTATGTGCATATGTATGCTAGTCTGTGTGCGTGCGTGTGCGTGCATGCGTGCGTGAGTGTGTGTGTGTGTCTGTGTGTGTGTTTGTTTGTGTGTGTGCGTGTGTGTGTCTATGTGTGTGAGTGTGTGTGTGCGTGCGTGTGTGTGTCTGTGTGTGTGTTTGTGTGCGTGCGTGCGTGTGTCTGTGTGCGTGTGTCTGTGTGCGTGCGTGTGTCTGTGTGTCTGTGTGTGTGAGTGTGTGCGTGCGTGCGTGTGTCTGTGTGTGTCTGTGTGTGTGAGTGTGTGCGTGTCTGTGTGCGTGCTTGCCTGCGTGTTTACGTGGTCAGCGGAGACAGCGAATAATAAAAGTGGCAGTATCCTTGACCGGTGCCTCGGGGCGGGCGGGGAGAGCCATAGGAGATGTGACAGCAGAGTCTGTTCCCTGTGCGTGCGCGCGCGTGTGTTTGTTTGCCTCCGAAAATGAGACACCAGCGCCGGGGGTTTCAACACACCCCTGTGGGCATGTCCTCCGTCCCGCCGTGGAGTCCCAAACGTGTGTTTACACGGTGGTTTTTTTGCGCCACCCGCGTTCCTGGGCCGATATGAACCGGCTGCTTCCGCGAGGACAAACGACAGAACCCGTCTGCCCCCCGAAGAGTCAGCACAGCCAGCAAAGCATATCCCATATCCACTCTTATGGGAATGCTCCTTTTTTTTAAATTTATTTAATTTTTTTTTTTTTTTTTTTACACACACATTTAAACGAAGAGGAAAATCTGAAGCTCAGAGAGACATTTTTTGAGGAGCAGGTTTCACCCCTTGCACAATCTCTTAGTCGGTAAACAGGGATCATACCTGAAGAATTACAGTGTGTTCCCTGCTCAGAACACGCTCTGGTAAAGAAAATACACTTCAACAGCCCGGTCTATGTCAGTTTTTTGCATCCTCTCTTCTCTCCTTTGAGTCTCCTTCATTCTTTTCTTTCTTTTTTTTTTGCAAGTTGGAAGTATCTCTTCAGCCTATCATTTTACCTGTGACATGCTGTGATATGCAGGAAAGGTGTCCAAGGGTAGCCAGTACAGCCCTCTTAAATGATCCATCTAATTAAGAATGCTTAATCATCTCTTTTTCTCTCAACTCTTCGATAAGGGGGGGAAAAAAAATTGTCCAAAGCTAGATGGAGACGCTGCCCCCTCTGGCCATTGACAGTATTTGCACAACTCTTTGCGCAAGTGTTTCTTTCGGTGGGCGTGCAGTAAAAATTTTCAAGGTGAGTGATGAATTTCTTGAGCTCACTGTATTTGTATGTTGCTGTGTTTTCCAGTTAACGGAAAGAGAAAAAAAACCGAGCTTACAAAAACAGCAGTCTTGTTATTACAACTTGTGAAATGTTTTAGTTAATCAGGCGGGGATTTCAGGCAGTAGCTACAGCATTACGCACAGGGGAGTTTACGCCGAGACTCTGAGTTTAATGTCAGGAGCTGACACTTATAGTACTTTGGCTACCTGCAAAAGAAGAATTATGCAAAGTAAGATTGCTCTGCAGCACCTTTAACTTTATCCAATCTATCTGAAAGAACAAAATACCAGAGGTAGCTAATGTATTTTATTCGATAACAAAACATCAAATCTTGCTTACATAAATCATTTAACATTTTGTTGTGCCCGAAGACTTCCACAGACTTGCAAGAAAAAAAATATCATAAAACTGCTCCTTTTAAAACCTTTAAAATATACTCCTTTTTTTAGATAAAAATCCATTCAGCAGAAATTTATCAGAACAGCGAGGATTTCATTTATCTTTGAATGTAACATTTTTATCTTTCCCAGATACCCAAACCAAGAACATAGCATGTCCATGTTAGGGCAAAAAAAAAACCAAGGACCTTCGCAAAGAAATACTCCCTAATTTAGTCAAGACATACAACAAACATCAGATATCTGTTGTAGGTGTAAAACTGTCCCAGCAACTAAGACTTGAATATGATTACAGTGGGATAATTTAGGAGAGATTAAACAAGTTTAATCTCTCCTGCCACAAAATAATAAGGGTTTGATCATTTACAAAGAAGAAGAAAGAGGAGAGGCATGCAGCTGTTTAAATGTGAGGAAGGTAGAAGAACCGAGCTGAATCTCTCCAGCTACAAAAAAATATAGGAGCTGATCATTTCCAAAGAAGAAGAAAGAGGAGAGGCACGCAGCTGTTTAAATGTGAGGAAGGTAGAAGGAGGTTAAAAGGAGTCAATGGAGGCTAAAGAGACAGCAGGTCTGCCGATGACAGAATGACTGGCCAGGGACTGCAGTTCAGGCCTTCTGGAAACCACATCAAACAGGCTGTGGAGCACAGCCAAGCCGGACGCACACCAACTGTTGCAGAAAGAAAAACGGAGGGGAAAAAAAGAGGAAAAGAGAAAGTGAGAGTGAGTGAGAGAGAAAAAAAAGAGAGTGACAGTGAGGGAAAGAAACAGAGAGAACAAGAGAAAGAGAGAGAGCAAGAAAGATGGAGTGAAAGAAAGAGAGCAAGAGAGAAAGGGTGAGAGGGACAGAGAGATACAGGGAGAGAAAGAGAGGGATGAAGAAGGAGTGAGAGAGACAGAGTGAGAGAGAGACAGAAAGAGAGAGACAGAGCAAGAAGGGAGAAAGGGAGGGGGGAGAAAGAGTGAGAGAAAGAGACAGAGAGAGAGACAGACAGAGAGAGAGAGATAGAGAGAGAGAGAGAGAAAGGGAGGGGGGGAGACAGAGAGAGAGAGAGAGAGAGAAAGGGAGGGGGGGAGACAGAGAGAAAGAGAGAGAGAGAGAGAGAAAGGGAGGGGGGGGAGACAGAGAGAGAGAGAGAGATAGAGAGAGAGAGAAAGGGAGGGGTGGGGGGGGCTGTAGTTATGGGAAACACAAACTGCCCATGCCTCACTGCTCCAATCAATCTGTGAGCGCAATCAATCCAGCGCCCGCGCCCGGGCAGCAGCCACACTCTCTCAGGCCTATCAGAGACGAGCCACTTGTTCAGAGGAGCACCTGACTAATACCCGCCGCAATGTCACTTCTATATTTGTATCCCTCTAATCTCTTCTCCGGGGCTCCAATCTTTTCCACTTTCTTGCAAATTTATCACCAGGCCGAAAGGGCCGGTGCCAGATCCTAAGTGCCTCACCCCTTTAAATTAAACAGTGGCATTTCTGATAAAGTCACTAAATTCCTTATCTCGCCGCCCCGAAGAGTCTTTTAAAGGCAAAGTGTTACTTTTCCTGAACCCGGAGGCTCGCGAAGGCGCGAAAAAAAAAACAAAAAAACAATCCCGTCCCCTCCTTCCCGCTGCGCCCTCTTTCTCTCCCCCCTCCCTCGCGCGGCAGAGAACGCCGGCCGCACGCCCGGAACACCGCGAGGTCGGCGGACATTTCGGAGGGCGGAGGCGAAGGGAGCCGCCTCCTTCCGTCAGCGCCTCTCCCTGCAGTGCCACCGCTTCGCTTCGACGAGAGCCAGGGGTCCTGCCCTTATCTATCGCGGCGTACGACTGAAAAAATAAACACCGCTTTCGCTAATGCAGGAAAAAAAAGAAAAGAGAAAAAAAAGCCTGAATTAAACACAGCTCGCTACCTGCGGGCTCACGTCCGTGTGCGTTCGGTGGGTATTTAACCTGAATCGGAGACAACTGAAAAAAGCCCGTTAAAACCCTCAGTGCTGTATACACCATATCTAGCACATGTTGATTTGAATGTCAATTGAATTTACCTTTCTTTTCGAGGGCCTGTCGTTTGACCGACCCCCCTCGACAGTATGGAACGCGAACGCGATTGGATCTCTTAATGCCGCCCCGGATCGATGAGCGCTAAGGGTACGTCAGAAATTGTTTCCGTCGTCGGGTTGAAAATGATCAAATTAGCCTTCTCTCTTATTTTAGCCGGGGAAACATGACATCACAGGTGTGAGCCAAACCGGTTAAATGCAGAGATATGTTGGCATTTAGTGTAATGACTGTCACTAGTATTTACCAAGGGATATTTCCATTCAGGTTCAGATATTAGGCTGTGGCTGTATTTGCTCATTTCAGGGCTGAGGCAATATGTGTCACGGCAATATTTAGGTTTAGTCAGGGGGACGGCTAATTTGGGACAGAACCGCTGAAGAACACTGCTGTCTGCACCACTGGTGACACACTGAAACTTCTCATCAGGGACTCTGTTTTTTGGTAAAAAGGTTAAGTATTTTTTTAAGTAAAAAAAAAAGAAAAAGTAAAAACTGCTTATTCTTCAAGAGTTGAGGTTCAGGCATTGGTTTCTAATATCCAAATAAATGAAAGTTGCATTGAGAAAAAAAATCACTTAATTAAATATAGTGGGACACTATAAATTTATTTGGCCTGACCTGGAGCAAACTGTCCCCAACAAAACTGAAATTTGGTACAATCAACTACAGTTGGAGAAAACACACACACACACACACACAAACACACTTGGAGTTAGAACATAAAAAGCATTTTCAGTACATTGTAGAATGTGTACAACAAAATGGACTCACTCTAGATAACATAAATCAGCAAAAAAACAGCATCTGGTTTTAAAAAAAATAATATCAATATTATTATTACCTGTGAGCATAGTAGTCTACTCCACACTGTTGGCTGTTCTGTAATTGCTTATTTCTTAATAAAATCAGACCCCCTCCAGGGAAGTGTGCCAAGCCTACAGTTCCAAATCTTACCAAATTGAACACCGACCAGGGGCCAGAGCAGCATAACGGTTCATACGATGGGCCTGTAACTCTTAAGTTATAGGGTAGATCCCCAGGTGGGCCAACTGCTGTTGCACCCTTGAGCAAGGTACTTAACCCGAACTGCTTCAGTAAATATCCAGCTGTACAAACTAACCATGTAAAAGAAGGTAAGCCGAGCAATTTGCTCAGGATAAGCGCATCTGGTAAAAGGGCTAAATGTAGTTGTTTTTTTTGTTTGTTTTTTTTTTTGTTCTTTTTCTGGAGAAACTGAGGTACAGTATCACGCTTAGGGGGCTGCAGCTGTGAAGTACTCGCCCCGGTCCGGACACAGACTCGGAAACACCCCCAAGCCTAAAATCCAAAACCCAGAGAACTGCTTCACACTTCTTGTCAGTGGACATAAGACCTAACACCGGTGCTCAGACTTGTTTCCGTGGCGTTAGGGCAGCGTCTGACCAGGAGCGTGTGATGGTGCTGGAGTTGCGTCAGCTCTCGAAGGCCGGGGGTTATTTTGTTCTCTCCGCAGGCACACGCACACGGTAGCACGGCTTGTCAATAAATTTCTCGTTCACTTGGCTTTCTGTTGGAGATTCATTACCTAATATGGGCCCGCCTGCTTTCTGGGTTATTTTGAGTGTGTGTGATAATGCTCCCGGTCTCAACTCCCGCCCCCCCCCCCCCCCCCCCCCCGCCCCACACCCCCACCCCCCCACACCCTCACCCCCCCCCCTTTATAGATTCCTGTGCGAGCTGGCTGAGGGAGCTGCATATTTGTCAACAACAACACACCAAGTTCAGCGTCGACAATAGCGAGGAGGCCGACGGTCGACTGAACTGCGCCCGCACACTTGGCAGCGTTAATGCCCTTCCCCGTAACTGAAACAACCAGCACAGAGTCAGCACAGAGCTCAATTCAGAGTTGACTACAGTACATATACCCCCCCCCTCCCCCCCTCCCCCCTCCCCACCCCCTCCCCCTCCCCCCTCAAGCTGTCAAGCTCCAATCCACTCAGGATAGTGGGAGGGTGTGTTCAACAGCTAGCTCTAGAATCCCAGAAATGATCCAACTTTCATTAAATAGTACACTAGATATTCCAACTGCCACTCTCTGACAAACAAGCTTTTTTTTTTTTTTTTTCCTTTCGCCTCAGGCATATTATTTTATTTCAAAGACAAATTAGACCGTAAACAGTATTTTCTCGCTGTTCAACTTTTTTATATTTTCCCTATTTCTTGCTAATCTCATTTTCATACAGTCTGATGTGACTTCCCCCCTTTCCAGATCACACCATTGTTTTAATCCTACTCCTTTTTTTTTTTTTTAAAAGAAATAAAGTTGATACAAAATGTTCCTGAGTAGAAGGTCAAAAAAACAATTTTACTAGGGGGGGGGGGCAGATTAAGAAAAGAGCCTGCAAAATGTCCTCCTTTCCCCTTCCTGCTCCTCCTCCACAGAGTTAGGGCGCAGGACGTCTATACCGTGTGGCGCGGGCACAAGACTAAAGTTTGGTGTTTTTAACGCACTTCTCAGTCGATCTCTCAAAGACTGGGAGCACTGCGGCCTTCACCAGACATTATTTTTGAGTCTGAGTTTCCTCGTGTTTGTCCGTGGGCCAGTGATACTTACACAAAGGGACTCCTTGATTATTTAGATTAAGCGGCAGACTGTTTCCAGGGGACGAGCAGAGCGAGATCTCTGATACTCAGCCCTGAGCTGGCAGTTTGCTCAGTGTCTGACCCCTGACCCCTCAGGGGTAATGATGCCTTTCGAGCTTTACCTGACGCATGTAGCCGCAGATCGCAGAGCAAACACGCAGGTGACCAGCTAAGCGTTCACACCAACATAAAACGCACCGTGATTCCATGAAGCTTATGCTCTCCAAAGCTCTAACGATTGCAAACATTAACACTGGCATGTTGGGGATTCTTTTAAACTGGCCTTATTTATTTAATAGGTGTTTTTTAACGGTTTGTAGACGTAGTACCTGGCTCGGTTCCTCTACAGGAACACCCAACCGTTCTGTGAAAAAAACAACTGGACAAAAAAAAAAAAAAAAACACAAAAAAAAACATAACCTTGTGTTTTTCTCCATTATTCTCATATCTGAAGTGGAATGTGAAAAAAACTTAAACAAAAGCAACCAGTCCCTGACCCTTGTGCAGGAATATTTTGTTTTTCTTTTCTTTTCTTTTTTTTTTTTTGTTGGATTTTAAAGAGGAAGCAGGGACTTTAAGAATTCCGGATTGCCTTCTGTTTAAGATTTCCTGAAATTCCCATCTCTCGAGCCTCCCTCTTTTCATCTCTTCAAATCTGTGCCCTTTCTTTAATTACACCACTTTTACAAAACTCTCAGAAATATGTCTGAAAGATTTGCAAACAGCAACTGCAAAAAGAGAACAGCCGGCATAAACCAGGGACTCCAAAATGAATAAATAATATCTCTGTTACCCAGCTGTCCCCTGTAAATCACCCACACACACACACATGCGCTCACCCCCAACACACACACACACACACGCATGCACCCCCAACACACACACACATGCGCTCACCCCCAACACACACACACACACACACACACACACACACATGCGCACTCACACACACACAGACACACAGACACACACAAGAACACACACACACACACACACACACACAAGAACACACACAGATGCACACACATGCAAAATGCGACAAGTGGTCACAAGCTGGTGTAAACAGGATTATTTCTAAAAGAAAAGCCGTACAGTGGCCAGTTTTTAGAGGGTGCGAGGAGGTCACAGAGTGGTTGTATATTAAACAGAAGTAGTTATAGCAGTTGTAATTTTCTACCATTTCTGCCACTTTTGGGGGAAAAAAAAGAAAAAAAAACGTTTTACATCCATGAGGAAATCGCAGCTGGTTTGCATTCCAGACACAGATCAAGGACACGGGCAGGAAAAAACTGGAAGTTTCGCAGATGCATACACAGAGAGAGAGAGAGAGAGAGAGAGAAGGTTTCTTTGTTTTTTTCCCGCAGAACGGCGAGTGTAATTGGGAGGGAAGAGTAAAATGCACCACAGAGAACAGTCACCTTTATTGACTCCTGGCACACAGATCACTGTGAACACACTGCTTCAGGCTTCTCAGAAGGAGGTAAATAAGAATTCAAACTAAAATGAATCCAAACTGATTGGAAAAGCAATCAGGACCAAATTATAATTACAATAATCACTTAGTTCAAAGGTCACGGAACCACACGCGCTCAGAGTCGCAGTAATTTGCACTCCGAAAAGAAACCGTAAATAAAGCATATCATTTTTTTGTTCTTGTCATATCAAAAATATTGAGTCAAATAAATGTCCTCACCTCTACACAAGGAAGGGCGTACAGTAAATTGGGATAAAACCGAAACAGGTTAAATTAACTTAATAAATAATTATTCAAGTCAAATTATGTACTCTGCACATTCTTTTACAAAAAAAAACACATTTAACTCATTTTTTATTTATAATATTTATTCTTTTTTTTCAGGAAAAAGTTATAATACGCACTGCCCCACTGAATAACCTTTAAGGTCAAGTTGTCGTCCTTTATTCTTTTTTAGTTTTGCCTCTATTTGCGGCCCTCAAATATAGCCCCTGTCAAGCGATTATTTTTACAGCGCTGGCATGCGAGCCTCACAGCTTCTCTGAAGCGACTCTTTAACGCTCCAGTTTAACAGCAACGGGCTACGCCGCGCAGCCTCTCAGCCACGCTGCGGCGGGGAGTATAAATTATCAGTGTTATTCAGCATGCGCTGCCAGGGAGTAGCCAGATTTTTTAAACCGGCTGCTAAAATTAGCCGCATTTAGCCGCTTTGGAAACTGATAAAATGAACTCTGGACGCGGCCAGCGCGGGCGCTATTGACAACGGCACCGCGGCCCAGGTTTAAAAACAGGGCCTCGCCAGGCCTCCTAATATCAGAAAATAGATAAATCCAGACGCCACTTTCAACCGCAAAGTCGCTATGTCGCTATGTGGGGGAGGGGGGGGGACACTTTTTGGCAGCGAATATAGCGGTTTATTTTCTCGAGATAAAAGCGCGTGCGCTACGTGACACGCCGCACGACGTGCGGACAGAACGCTCGGCGGCGGCCCGCGACGGGTTTTTCAAACGGTACGCAGCATGCGCTCAGCATCGCACGTCTAATTTTATTTATTTATTTTTTTATTATTTTATTTTATCGTTTACTCAGAAGTTCGACGCACGTGCGTCCAATCGCAATTAGCCAAAAGGAGGAACGCGAAGCGATGTCAAACGAAAGATCCGAAAAGGAAGAGGGGGGGGAAAAGGCAGCTTCCCGGAACGCCAGGGCGCTGTCCTCCCAGATGCGCCGCCGTGCTGACGCGGCAGCGGGAGCCGTCGACTCGGGAGAGAGATAGCGCTAGCTAACCGCGGCGGCGCTTGGCTATAGGGAGCCGCCGCGTTATCCATTCACGGCCATATAAGCCCACGTTAGCGGCAGCATCAGGGGGGAGGAGAGGCTTCTTCAGAGGGCAGGATGGGAGCTAATAAGAGCATCGAGCTTAACTGGTGTTGGGGGGGGGGGGGTCGGGGGGGGGGGAGACAATCAGGAGTTTTTGCGTGTGTATCCTCCTATGACCCAGAAAAAAAAACAGGTTTTAAGTATTTAAATTTTTTGACATAACACAAGTGTTTTGAATGACAAAAACACCAAGTAGCAGTGAAAAAAAGTTTCAAAAATGTCATGTCATTTTTGCAGAACGACCCTTGTGGTGTAGATTTCAGCGCACAGGAATATATGGTTCTTGGAGATTACGACTCATGTCCCCTACAGGGGACAAAATGAATGAATGGCATTTCTTAGGAGGGCATGTAAGGGGAAGGTGTCGTGGAGAACAGGCATGAAGACCTCGTGACTGCCTCTGCTTCCTGTAGCCTCTGAGTGGGTCTACCTGACTGAGGCAGATTCAGCTCTGCTGTGTAGGCTCTGAGTGGGTCTACCTGACTGACGTGTCTTTGAGAGGATCTACCTGACTGAGGTGGATTCAGCTCTGCTGTGTAGGCTCTGAGTGGGTCTACCTGACTGACGTGTCTTTGAGAGGGTCTACCTGTCTGAGGCAGATTCAGCTCTGCTGTGTAGGCTCTGAGTGGGTCTACCTGACTGACGTGTCTTTGAGAGGGTCTACCTGTCTGAGGCAGATTCAGCTCTGCTGTGTAGGCTCTGAGTGGGTCTACCTGACTGACGTGTCTTTGAGAGGGTCTACCTGTCTGAGGCAGATTCAGCTCTGCTGTGTAGGCTCTGAGTGGGTCTACCTGACTGAGGTGAATTCAGCTCTGCTGTAGGCTCTGAGTGGGTCTACCTGACTGAGGTGGATTCAGCCCTGCTGCTGTGTTGGGGCTCTGAAATGTTGGGGCTCTGCTGTGTAGGGGCTCTGCTGTGTAGGGGCTCTGCTGTGTAGACCCGGGCCTCCAGGCCAGCACGCGCGCGTCACACAGGAAACGCGCCCGGGAGCACGCCGGCCAGAAACCCCAATAAATCCGCCTGCGGCCGAGGGCCGGGGACGGGCCTCTGGAAGCCTCACAATATGAGGAGAGATAAATCGCGGCCCGGCGCGCTGGCCGCATTGTCTCCGCGTTCTGGTAATCTAATGTGCTCAACGCGGTCCTGGTCACCTTGACTTTGGTTGCCGTGGCGCTGCACACAAACACATCCCCGCCCAGAAGTGCACTGTACCAAATAAGGTCTGGGGTGAAATCGCAGAATCGAATAGGTGAGAGAGAGGGAGAGAGCGCACGGCCGCATTAATTAGCATTCCCTCCCGCAAGTTTATAACGTCGAGCCAAGCCTACTGACAAATACAAATACAGTATGTCACATTAAAACTAGGACACACAGATACCCACACACACACACACACACACACACAGACACACACACACGTATGTTAAAAAAATAAATAAACAAAATAAAATAAATAAATATATACACACACACACACACATATATATATATATAAGTACTTGTGTGTGTGTGTAGGTGTGTGTGTGTATATATTTATTTATTTTATTTTGTTTATTTATTTTTTTAACATACGTGTACAGTACATCACACACTGTATATATGGCCTGAACTCTTATTTTACAAATATTATTGATGTCCTTCCACTTCTTCTAAATAAAAAAACCCACCTGAGTTATGTTACAGTGGAAGTGCTCAAAGTGCCTCTATGGGGGCGACGTCGCTTGTTGTAAATATGACCTTTAAACACTTTTGCCAAACACAGAGGAATCGGGCCTGAAGGAGGCGATGATCCTGTCTGCCTGACGACCCCTAGCAGATGTGAGTTTTGAGGAGTTCAAAAGAATTCTACGTGGGGGCAAAGCTATTTACATAATCCTTCAGATATATTCCCCTGCAACCTAATCTAATTATTCACAAGTCTAGCCCCTAACCACGCAGACCCCGCAATGCACAGCCTTTCCATTACCATCTTTCTCTCCCTTAATCGTATCGAACCGAACCAATGTCAATTTCCCTTTTGAATAGCAAACAGCAACGGCAAACAAAGCGCGGCTATGTCTGACACACCGGGATTTCAGAAACAATCGCATTCCCCCAAGGTCCATTTCAGTTACCATTTCAAATTGGGCCACAATTAGATTTACTTTTAAACTAACAGGTGTTTCATTCGCCTTCATTTTCATTATTAAAACATCAACAAAAGAGGTCTATTGTACAAAGCACCACATTCAATCAAAGCTTAATGTTCCTTGTCCCTAAATTTGGGTAACGAGATTTACATTTCTCGTGATTTCCAATACATTTCCAATTTTTTTCTACTATAATTGCTACTATACTATAAATCTCCTTTTGCATAATTATCTTCAAGAAGAATGCACTATTTGTGAAACAGAGATCGTAAGTGTGAAGGTAAGTATGAATGTTTTATCAAAACCCCAAATTCCTCTTTGGAAAACTTGTATTTTCTCTTGAACTCCAGGTCAAATTGCAACATCCTCGCATATTCAAAACAAACCTTAAATAGGCAGCAGTGGTGCTGCTATTCAAATGAACACGCTGTAGCTGTGCACATTAGCATAATGAGTATTAGCAAAAACATTTTTTTGCATTCCAGATGATAATTAGTAATCCTTCCCTATTGATTGAAAATACTTCTTTTCACACACCATTTTGACAGGAGACAAATGAAAACACTGTCATCTTCACCTACTTCCATTGTACAGACCCTGGGACAAGACCTGTCCAGACACTGGATCATCTTCAAATCTGAGATGGCATATTCATAGCTAACTAGCAGGTTTCCTTTGCAGTGTCAGGTTTGTAGTTATTGTCTCACAGGTGAGCCACAGCTTTAATTCAGCCCTAGTTACAGTACCAACATGGCGGATCTGTTGTCTGGACCAAATACCCTTATGATGATTAATTATGCAGAAACCCAATGGAGAAAAATGACACAGAGGCTGTGCAATATAAATGTCAAAATGCATTGTAACACTATGGATGGCCGTGCACAGTTTAATTCGTCTCATTGTCTAATTGTTAAAATTTGGTGAAAAATGTACGATGGCTTAAGTGTGACAAAAAGAAAACGTTAAAAGTGTGGTCATTACTGCTATAATATGCTGCAGTAATTCTGTGATAGCAGCTGTACGTACATACTTAACTTTAAAAAAAATCAAGCTAAAGGAAATGGAGGGGAGCAACCTACAGTATATGATGAGGACCAATCAACAGTCAATACTCTGTCAATCTTTGGACATTAATGAAAACTAAATGGGTCAAAAAATGACTGCATGCAGCCCCACACTGACGCAACGAGCAACAGCCATTGGCTGCTGGTTTGGTTTCCAACTGGTTGGAATGCTACTCTCGCTACATTGTGCCTGGTGCTGTTCAACAATAAACAGACAGCAGTCCTTTTCACCATTGCTCGTTCATTTCTGACATGGTTCGTACCATTGCGCTTCTCGTTCACAGCCTCACCGTCCGCCATTTTGTTCACCCTAAAACACAAGAAATGTCTACAGGTTGACTTGCTATTGACGTTTGTCATAATGGTGCCAAACTCATTCCTCCAAGGCATTCAACTGCAAGCCACCGCAACACAGAACACATACAGTGGTGCTATGGGAAAGCTAGCACGTCAGTCAATGCTTCTCTAATGACTGATTGGACACTAACTGCCATATGGGAGGGACTAACTAACAAAGTGGTGGAACCTGGCTAATTTTAACAGGATCTGTTTTTACTCTTTGCATTATAAATATATATATAACATGGTTAAATATATAAAACTTAATTATGCTTAAAAATATGTAAAAACCGTGACAGCACTGTTTTTACAAACAGCATAAACATATACTTTTTTTTTAGAAATTATGTTGATAGCATGTATTTTCATTCAATTGTTACAAATCACTAACTAGAAGCTGTTCCAATTCAAATTAATGCATTTACGGAAGTCTAATAATGAATGTTACATTATTATATCTTGACAGTAATTTTAAAAAAAATTGAACTCTCCCTACATATCAATGCCAAAAAGCTACAAAAATGACACGAAAAACTAAATTTGCTCCATTATAATCTCACTTGGTGTTATGACAGTGTTTGGAAAGCTTATACGCTTACATCACAGAGCAACATGGCAACAGCATTGTATTATAAGAAGGTCTCATCACGGTTTCCATGGAAATAAACACAGTGTTAAACATTCGGAGTACAGTGCTGATTAATGGACCCGAGACCCATTCATGACACACCTGCCACAGCGGCACGACACATCGGAGTAGCATCACCTGAAACCTGTTCCTACAGAGTAACTCAACAACAAACAACAACAACAAAAAAAAGCCATCCATGTCTCATCACTTGACAATATACGGATTTTCAAAAAAAAAAAAAAAACGGAAAAATGTTGCTGGTACGGAACTGGGTAAAATAAGCGCGCATCATCTCCATACTCACACACACACACACACACACACACTCACACTCACACACACACACACACGCACACACACATACACACACACACACACACACACACACACGCGCACACACACACACACACACACACACACACACACACACATACGCACACACACACACACACACACACACATACGCACACACACACACACACACACACACGCACACACACACACACACACACACACATACACACACACACACACACACACACACACACACACACATACACACACACACACACATCTGCAAATGACTGCAGGTGTCATTTCTCGGGGCGGTTAATCCACACCGAACAAAAGAGCCGTTTGGGCTGTTTGTTATTTCCCCCCCCTGCATTGTTTTTAAAATCACGGGCGCTTTCTTCCCCTTCGGCGCGACCAGTCGGGCGTGACACCGCCGCCGCCGCCACCACCACCACCTCCGCCACCACCGCCGCCGCCGCCGCCACCGCCGCCGCTCCTTACCCGGGAGAAAGGGTTAACGGGAGCCGAGCTGAGCGCCGACGCCCTCGCGAACTTTACGTCCTGCGAGCGGTCAATTCTCAATGACTTCTCTCTCTCTTTTTTTTTTTTTTTTTTTTTTTTCCCCCTCCGCATCGAAATAAACTATTTTATGTCTCCAAATATGCAGATCATTTTGCTTAATGAAAGATGCTTGACGTCTCAGATCCAATTAATATGCAAATGCGAGTGAGGATTTATTTGTGACATTCTGTATGGGTGAGGGAAAACAAAAAGGGCTCTTAACAGTAACACTAATTGCTGTGACTGATTGTCACATATCATCATTCACTCTGAATCTCCTAAATACCAAATTTCAGATAAAATTCTCCCTCGCACTTTGTGTGGATTTATTTACAAAGGGGCCAGTATATATCAAAGAGCCTGGCAAAGACAACAGACTCGGGGACAAACACTGGCTTTTCCGCCTTTGAAACCACAATACCTTGGGCTTAGAGAAACCGACCAAATAACCGTGCTTAGGCCTTGTGGAAAATGACATGTATATCCTCATTTAAAATCCCCCCCCCCAAATCCTTGTCATTGTTGTCTTTCACAATTATATTTTAAGTTGCTTGCACTGATGTAATAAACAAAAACAAAGTCCATTTGTGTGTTGCTGTTTCGGTGGACTAATGCATTTAATTGAACAGCTGAAATACTACTTTGTGCATAATACACTGTATGCACTTATTAGTCCTGACCACGTGAGATGGGCCAAATTGCGCCTGCAACACTGCTTTGACCGATTTAAAAAAACGCAATAGATATTGCACTTTCTAGAATGGCATCCATGCATATGTAGTATTGCGTTTTTGGACACAAAGCAAGATAAATCAGTCAATTATCAGGACCGTCCTCTGAGATGAACCTTTTAGCGATACCAGGAAGGCCCGAGTTCTTCTCCGTTCCGATAGATTTTTACAGTTGCAGTAAACCTTTTTCCGTTGCTTAACTCACTGCTACGCCTTAATGGTCAACAAACTAATGCAATTCACCTTCTCCCTGGAAAAAAAAAAAGCTTCAATCAATGATGTATTTATTACTGTAAAAATAAAATCACTAATGTAACTCCACTATTAAAACCCTTTAATGGACAGAGCAATATACTTTGCAGTTTGCATCATCCTTGAGCTTTAATGCCCACGGCTCTGCGCTGGGGTACGGCCTGCATTTCAAGTTGACGCGACGCGACACAACGCGGCGCGGAGCAGGTGATTGACTCGCACGGTAGCCTCCTTGGCCCTGGGACAGGGGGGGGCTCCAAAAAAAAAAAAAAAAAAAGAAGCTATCCGTCATTCGCCGTTTTTACAGCAAGCGGGGGGCCCCCCTTTCCCCCCCACCCTCAAACCCCCTCTGCCCGTCTGACCGAACGAAGCCCGGGGAAATGGAAAGCGCTGAACGGCACAGGCGCGGGCGCTGCGGTCGAGGAAGGGACGGCGTGGTGATGTCACGCGGCTCGCGGGCGCAAGGCCGTGATCCAAAGGAACGGCGCGTAGCTAACGCGTGTGCAGCAACACGCTTAGCAGTAACACGCTAAGCAGCAATACGCTAAGCAGCTGGGAATAACATAATGGCTGAGAGGCATCAGGAAGGGGAAAAGGTTGATTTTGAGTCTATCCTACATCACAGAGCTAGCATGTGAGCTAAATATTAATGCTATCTAGCTAGCTAAACACTGGACACTGCATTTGTATTTAAAAGAATCCAAATCATATATCACGAATGTTGGGTTCACACACTATAATATAATAGGTGTGATGTTTGAATTTAAGATGCCAAAATCCTCAAAATCCTTGTTCAATTCCA
Source organism: Anguilla anguilla (assembly GCF_013347855.1). Classification (NCBI taxonomy): domain Eukaryota; kingdom Metazoa; phylum Chordata; class Actinopteri; order Anguilliformes; family Anguillidae; genus Anguilla; species Anguilla anguilla. The sequence continues at coordinate 7,637,499 of NC_049211.1, read as the reverse complement.
ATACAGTTCACAAATTTCCTTACGTCATAGTGCTCATAGTACTTTCCTTAAGTACTCCAGTGGCAGTGCTTATTTGTATCAGAGGCCTTCCTCGCTTATATTTTCTGACAGTGGAGCCCCCAATGAGGAACGCACCCACCCATATAACGCACAGTAACAGTGCTCTCCCTCTCTAACCTGATGTCCATGAACAAGCAGAGCGACTCTCGCTCAAGGGATCTATTTACAGAGCAATTGATCTCTTGCATACAATTAAGGGGGGGGGGGGGTTCTTCCTACACCATATGCTGAGCCCAGAATCTGAATGTAAAACCATCATAACTTCCTTCCCATTGAGTTGTGATTATGGGTAGATTTTGTTATATATACCACAGAATTTGAAGCTGGGAAGCAATAGCTGTTGAATTAGAATTTTGGAGTGCATAGGTATATGCATAGCTAACAGATATCATTACCTAAAATAGCCATTTAGCTTAGTTTCAACTTGCATGTCGGCTGACTAATGCCAAACTACTAATTTGTTCAAGCATTAAGCAGCCTCTTTCCTATAATTCCAGGGTACCATACACACTGAAATTTGTGTCCTCAAAGTACATCGTCTCCTTCACCTTGATGAAGAAAGGTGACACTGCTAGCCCCCCCCCCCCCCCCCCCCCCCCCCCCACTTGATCTCAGGATAACATTTCATCTTAACAGGGGGTTCTTAACCGTGTGATCTATTGATAGGCTTCAGGGGGTCTGCGTGGTGGGCCCCAACAGGAAAATTTTTCAATTTTTAAAAATTTGATTCATTTCTGTATTATTATTATTATTATTATTATTATTATGTTGTTGTGAAAATGTATTAAATACTTCCAGATCCTCAGAGAAACAGAAAAGACACACTGATCTAAAGGGACTTTTTTTTTTCTCGAGGCAACAGTCTCTAGCTGGAAGACTGGCCCAGTCTGCCACTGGGGTGATTTACAGCACCCCTATTCACAGACCACTTCCGGGCCCGTAGAAAAAAAACAACAATCAGACTCCCCGGGATAAAAGGCTTGCTAAAAACCGCCCTAATCAGCAGCAAAACCGCTACCGACCGGCAGGGGAAAAAGGAGGGATCCAAGGACACTTCCAAAAACGGCTTTTAACCCCTTTTTAACGTGTAGGACCAGAAGCATGTGATGAGGACCTTCTTTACTGACAGCAAAATCAACGTTATCAACGAGTTCTAGAACACCGACTTAGAATTCCGACAGTACGGTACGTACATTATGTGTTTCACGTCTTTCTAACGTGGGAGATATATTTAGAAAACCAGTGGGAAAAGGTAGCTCACAAATCTCTTTCTATCTTTGAAATGTGTAATAAATAACTTCGTACAATTACGACAAATTAAGTCACATAGTTACAACTTCACACCATTCTATGTAAAAGGTCACTCTCCACAAATAAAGATGCAACATTTGTGATGTGAAATCATGCAGATTTTTTAACTTTCCAATATTAAGATTTTAAATCATGAAGATCAAGCAGTGACTTTCTAATGTGTAAATCTTTTAGAAATACAACTGACTCAACATTTATTATTGTTGCATTATGAGCATCAATCCAAATCTTAAAAATACCGTTTTGCCGAGTTAAGAATTTTCACACCCGCAAATTACTTAAAAAACAGCCTTTTTAGATTTTCTGCTTTTGCAAACACATAGATGTAACAGCGTCCTTGGGCATGAAGCCGCATTTAGCGTTTAGGTTGTCCCCTTAAAGGTAAATTAGAAATCAGAATTAATGGAAAACTCTACAGACTAGAGTGTAGCATTTTTCAATAGATGCCACATTATCTGTCAATTTAGAAATAATGACAAGATAATGAGAAAGAGGGAAAAAAAATTCCAGACTGCATGCAGATTTATTACGCTCCTCTGTCTGAAGGGTTCAGCCACTGACCAACACCTACACCCTGCTCCATAACAGCCTGGTATGCGGTATGACTCCTACAGGCCAGCCTCCTGAAGAAAAACCACACAATCAAACACCGAAACACAACTCCTTACGCTGGTCTGTGACTGTCTTTATGCGCGAGTGTGTTCGTGTGACATTGGGCAGGTAGGTCATCTAGGGCATTAAAGAAATGTGGCACCCTTTTTTTGTGTGTCTGTGGCTCCAAATGATGAATTTAAAATGAGCATGTATGTGTATGTGTATGCACATGTTTGTGTATGTGTGTGTGTGAGAGTATATTAGTGTATGAGCGTACGTGTTAGTGTGTGTGTGTGTGTATGTTCGTGCATGTGAGTGTGGATGTGTGCCTGTTTGTGTGTATGAGTGTGTGTGTGTGTGTGTGTGCATATATGTGTGTGTAAGCGTGTGTGTGTGTGTGTGTGTGTGTGTGTGCTTGTGTTTGTGTTTGTGCAGTGTGTGTATGAGTGTGTGTGTGTGTGTGTATGCGTGCGTGTATATGTGTGTGTGTGCATATAAGTGTGTGTGTAAGCGTGTGTGTGTGTGTGCTTGTGTTTGTGCAGTGTGTCTATGAGTGTGTATGTGTGTTTGTGTGTGTGTGTGTGTGTGTGTGTGCGTGTGTATGAATGCGTGTGTGTGTGTGCGCGTGTGTGTGTGCTTGTGTTTGTGCAGTGTGTGTATGAGTGTGTATGTGTGTGTGTGTGTGTGTGTGTGTGTGTGTAAGCGTGTGTGTGGTTGTGTTTGTGCAGTGTGTGTATGAGTGTATATGTGTGTTTGTGTGTGTGTGTGTGTGTGTGGTTGTGTTTGTGCAGTGTGTGTATGAGTGTGTGTGTGTGTATGTGTGCGTGTGTGTGTGTATGTGTGCGTGTGTGTGCGTGTGTGCGTGTGTGTATGTGTGCGTGTGTGTGCGTGTGTGTGCGTGTGCCCAGGCTGTGCTGGGAGGCCTCTGTAGATCCAGGCCAGAGTGTTTGAGGATGTAATCGCTCTGCTGTGTCCCCTCTCAGTGGTCCAGGATGAAGAGCTGTTTAACAGTCACCGGCTGCCGCAGATTGTGAACAGATCTCCCATGAATTGTGGGTTTAGCGGTTTTGTGCGTCTCCAAACAAGGTGCTACTGATAACGCCATTCTTTTTCTGACAAGGGCTGACAAAAATCAGCCACTTTGCCGGGGAAGACGTGATTCAAGAGCTGCCCATCAACGTGACAGACAGCCCTAATCCCCCTCAGGAGCAAATAGGGAGAGAAAACAAACCACGCTCTGATAATAAAAAAAAAGAAAAAATATTGTTTGTTTCTAAATCCCATTTAAAGTGTAACTTCCTTACTCCAAGAGCCGGGTTACCGTTGAAGACATACCAAGGGATCGATTCAGTATCGGTGCCTTGGAGGAGTTAGCGCCACGCCGCGATTCCGGCGGCTAATTAGGGTTCATTCAGAATTCAACCGACACTCACACCGGCCTGCGGAACGCACTCAGAGCCTCCGATGGGCCTGCGTTCACTCCAGCCGCCACGCGCTGTGTAACCGAGCAACTCTCACCGTCAGAACCTTTCAGAAGTTTCTGCAAACAGCTCAATCTGTGTGTGTGTGTGTGTGTGTGCGTGTGTGCGTGCGTGTGTGTGTGGAAGAAAATCTACAGATAACACAACACAGACATAATTCTGGACTCACGTCGGCAAAATGTGAACATGTCAGTTTTGACAATCCCCTGCTTTGACGTTGATGCGGTGAAAGAATAAAGGTTCAAAATAAAGTCCAACCATAAACCAATTTTTACCCGTTTGTTTTGAAGTAATTTTCACAGACACCTGATCTAATCACACAATGTCCCTTGGACTATGTTTATAACTGCTCTTGTCAAATGCTATTGTTTAATACGGTGTTTTATAAATTAAACAAGTAACTAAGAAGTGAGTTCACATAACAGATAATGCTGTTTACTTCTTCACCTTGAAAACATTACGTTGTGAAATTAAAACAAAAATGTAATCGCTCCTACATTTCCACACAAACAAATAAACCAATCTTAGATCAACTGCGATGTATACGCATCTCAATTTTAAACAATTTTTAAAGAGTAATAAAACTGAAATAAGTTGTCAGTTGTAACGATCTCTCTTTAAAGCCTGTGACCAAACTTTCTTAATTAGCGGACTCCGCGTTTATAACGCATTTATGTCCTCGCCATATAATTACTGAAGCTTGAGCTCTCTTACAGCCTTGACAATGAAACCAAAACTCTCCCCAAAACAGAGACAGGAGAAACAACAATAATAATAATAATAATAACAATAAAGACGCTGAAACATATTTCGTCAGCCATTAGGACCACATAACGCCATTAATTCAAGCGCATTCAGGGGTTTTCATTTTTTTTCCATTTATTTTATCCCTCCTCTAATTCGTGGACAGCCAGTCAGATATGAAGGCCACGTCCAATTGTGCCGCTCGGTCGACCGGAATGCTGCAACATATAAATTAAAAACTGAACTAAAAAGCTGTGTTGTCCTGCAGGACAGCGTGAGTGGTCAGGCGTTCTGAGCACATATTAATTTTCAGCAGAACAGCAGTAATGGCATCTCTCTCTCTCTCTCTCTCTCTCTCTCTCTAGCTCTCTCTCTCATGAGCAGAAGGGTGGGGGGGTGAGCTTGGGATCATCTGGGCCTAGACTAACACCCTAATCTCCTCAAACCTGCTGATGTATTCACAAGATGTATTCAATACGAGTAAATCTTGAGCAAATCTTGGGTAACTTCTGTGTACATAAGACATGCACTGTAGCACACTTTTAGTGTTTGTCTTTTTTTAAGTCGCTCTCAAAGACAAAAAAAAAAGTACAAGGAAATATAGTTCAACAAATGTCAAAGTTATGAAGGTGGGAAACAAGGGCAAGATATTTGTATCTCAAGTGGCTAAGTCTGGGAACACTGATAAGACAGAAACTATAAACAAGGGGTTTACTGAATTAAGAAGTACTCTAAACCGAAACATGTACATGAGATTACTTTAGAAAGACATTTTACAGAAATGTACTTGTGCACCTGAAAAGTTATACAACCACATTCAGAACCTAGTTCTTTAATACGCTCCACTAGTGAATTGCAAAAACACATTTTAGCCTAATGTATGATTTATGAAGACTCAGGCCAAGTTTATGCAAAATGTTAAGGTTAGTAGCATTTGCACTGGATTTCGTTTGTCAGGGCAGCATATTCATCATATGTTATGAATCAAAACAAAATTACCATATCAGCACACAATGAATACAAAATTAAAAACTCAGCCAAGGCTCGCTTTTCTTCTTTTTTTCCCCCCAGTCCCCCCCCCCAATAATTCCTCGAATTCAGAATACCCAGGTGTGGTCATAGCAATTTAATCCCTCAGTTCAGGAGGGGACACACTAGTGTACGTTTCCCTCCAAAACACATGCAGCTTGGCCACTGTTTCTTTTCCATTTCCATTCTATCCTAAAACACTGCTTCCGAGGCCCGCATTACGGTCAAACAAACGCTACAGTACCTCGCAGAGCACTTGTAAGATAGCCTTTTGTTGGAAGTACCACACAGAGGCAGCTTTCCATGCCAGCCTTTTCTCCAAATTAGCATGGAAATGAAACAGTAGACTATACGGACTATAATGTATTTCGAACGGTGTATTCGTAAGTACGATAGCAATATTAATATTCATCGTTTTAAGGTTTATACTGTATTTAAAAGAGTTTAGTCAAAATTAAAACAACACCAAATATTGCCCTTTGTACACCAAAAGAATAACAATAACAGATACACCAACTTAAAAAAAAAACATGAAGCAATAAAAAAAAAAGGAACAACAGCGTATTTCTGAGAAACGTGTTAAAAGCGAAACAGGCAGTTGATAAAAAGGCTCAGGACCGGGCCTGCCGGCGGCCGCGTGCCTGAACTTGCGGCGCTGCTCGCTCGCAGGTGGCATGTCTTTGCGTGCCCCGGCGTGCTCCTCCACGCTTGGCGGGAGCTGGCGTTCGCCGCGGCAGTCGAACGAATGCTAGTCCGCGAACGGGAAACCAGCGACGGACGGCGCGGGGCTCCTCCTCCTCCTCAAACTCCTGCACTGCGATTGGCTGAGTGCCTGTGAGGTCAACTGACGCATGAGAGAGTGTATGTCATGTCATGGACACAGGTCAGCCCTAGGGAGTTAGTGGCCCTAAACACGAATATTTGAGTGAGCTCAAAAAAGATGAAAAAATTTAATTTTGCAGCCCAGTGACGGTTGTGGCCGACTCTGGTCAGGGACCACTCCCATTGCAGGCCCCCTCATACTACTACTTTATAAATTAACTTATGTAACACCTCTGTAGGCCACAATGTACAGTACACCTGGAAATGCAGAAAACGGAAGTATAACGTCCGAACATGGCAAAAAATCCCCCCAAAAAATAGGCCCCCTGCAATGAGTTCCAAAACGCAGGTACACCAGGACAGCTGGAGGCGTAGGTCTATTTGGCGGAATATTAATGGTGAGCTGCCCACCGTTTTGCACAGTAATTACCTTTAGCGCCAGTCCTGAACTTTTCTCAACACAACACCCCAAGTTTGAGCTCAACAAAGTGAGAAGCCTTTCCCCTCCTGTTGGGTCTGGCTCTTTGATATATGTTCATTTTCTCACACTGAAGTGAAAACGCTATTTGATTTGAAGGGAGACAGGGGGGTAGGAGGGGGGTGGGTTGGGGGGGGGTGGGTGGGGGGTGGGGTGGGTTGGGGGGGGGGGGGTGTTCAGCACCGCAGTACAGAAAGCCCTTGCTGGTGCCCTGGCTACTCGGCTAGCCAGTTCTCCAAGGCCTGCTACTTGATTAAATGCATAATCCACTACTCCCCATCCCCGGTGATTTAGTGTGCCTTTAAATCAGCTTGCGCACACATAAAAACCTCAAATAAAAATCACCAAGAAAAACCATTGCACTCTAACTGTTCTATTAAAATGATACCCGACCCAGGCTTTCTTCTCTGCAATACCGTTTATTCCACATGAATGCATATCTTCATATTTTTTTTCAGGGTATGCATATAAAATATTTAAAGTTTAAAATGTCACCGTTGAAACATCAAATGCAGGAGTCTCTCATTAATCAGCCAGGATGGAAGTCAAGCTCCCTTTTAAGGTTATAACCCTTTGAAAGAGCAAAAATTACATTTTTGACCTTGAAGATGAGACAAACTCATAAACGTAAAATAATTCGCAGTTTAAAAGGAAAGAGTTATCAGTTTCCTCAAACTGCAGTCCTGTGAGTTATGGTGGCACCAAACAACTTCCATTTTCATATTTACAACGGGACTGTTCAGAATAATTTGAAGTCGCATCAAGAAATGAAAAAAAAAGAGACAAAACTGTTGGAAAACATCAAAAGAGTCGACCGTATAACTTTCAAATTCACAGGGCCGAGCTATCTGTGCCGAGCAAAACACCGACTTTTTTTTGATGCAGTTATAAAATGGTGCATGACATTTTCATTACTCAAGGAAATTAAATTCACTAATTTTCTTACAAGCCTGGCACGACTGCTATTTTAGGGGGTGCAGGGAAAAGAACAATTGCTTCAACACCTACACACAGAAATCTGACTGCAAACGTACCTTTTGAAAAGAAATAAAGAAAAAATTGAAAAGCATAAAAAGCAATTACTATATTAATAACTTAAGTCTCTGTTTTAATCTGAAGCTAAAACTCGCAATTGCATTTTCATTACTTTCTCAGGAGTCTCCAGCTCCTGGATATTTTTACATTCAGAAAGAATGTTTGCATGCGCTTATTTTTAATGATAAACGGAGACATTTTTTTCATTCCATTTAGGAACATTATGCACAAGCACAAACAATGTACGCGCGTGCACAAATGGCTAATTATGGCTAAAATTGCGTACAAGAGCACAAATGGCTAATTACCAAAATATGCAGTCTTAGAAGTCAACCTCTGAAATCTTTAACTTCTTTCCAGGATACATAAAAGGATGCTTTACAAAAATGCACAGACTCATAAATGTTTCATGAAGAGAAGCATGCATCTGTAAATATGCTCATAGGCCATGGCAGCGATTTCCACCCTACAGCGCTGAAGCTAAGAGACAAAGACCACCTGCACCTGTGGCATTTCTCTCTCTAGTAGAGCACATTGCCACCCAAAATATGGAAAAACATATTTTCCAACATTTTATGACATACGGTCCAGGTAACACCTTGGTCTGACCTGGGTCAGTTTTTAATTAAAAAAAAAGAGTTTCATTTAATCCTGGTCTTAAAAACAAGATATGCAGAGGAAACAAATGTTAAGGCCACTGCACTTGGTGGCATGGGGGTATTTTACATTTGTTGCCTCAAGACATAAACCTAAATATAGTTCCAAAACCTAGACTAGAAACTAAAAAACTAGATTTCTCAGCCATTCCAATAACAATTTAGCACCGTGGAAAGATATAGAAATACAACAGAGAGGCCTGAAATATTGAAAGCCATACTTGGCTTTGACCCCGCCCCCTCGCCCCCACTGCAAACCAGTGCCATGTCTTGTCCTGGCAGCTTTTGACTTTTAACTTTTTCTGCATGTCACCATGTAATGCACATTTATAACTTTCAAATAACTTAATGTACCTTTAAATGTGAAAACTGCCTCTTAATGTGTACCACATGTCAATAAAGCCACAGCCGCAAAAACAAACATCTGAGATGTGAATGGTTTCTGCTGGTGACAATCATGCAAACATTTTTTTTTTCAGAAAGGGGGTGGGGGCGGAGGGGTTGGCTAAAAGTAGGGAGTGCCTGGGTTGGGCGGGGGCGGGGGCGGGGGCGGGGGCGGGGGGGGGGGGGGGGTTAGTTGGGGGGGGGGAGGATGAGAGCGAACATCCGGTGCAGTTTCAGCCATCTGTGTGTGCACAAAAAGGCTGAGTGTCAGCCGCTCGTCTGACAACATCATCGAAAAATACACCGCAACACCCCCCGTGGGATCCTGCAACACCTTCTATTTAAGGTGGAGAAAACCCTCAAGGCACAGGAAGCTACAATGCAGAAACACACACAATACGCTGCATGTGTTAGTGCATTATAGTTCAGAGTGTAAATGACACATATTTGTGAATGTATGTGGAAATTGCACAGAAGCCAACACTAGTGTGTGATCTCTTTGTGCTTGATGGTTACGTGCATACAAAGTCATTAATATATTTAAACAACATTTCAATATCCCACTATATTACGCAGGAGATTTTATATGTATGCACTAAAGGAACTTTAGTAGGTACACCCACTCGTTATCGCAAATAGCCTGCCCCTCCAAACAGCGAATCATGTGGCTACAACTCATACAACTCAATACATAAACCAATGCGAACATGGTGAAGACGTTCAGTTGTTGTTAAACCAAACGTTAAAATTGGCAAGACGTTTGATTTAAGCGACTCTGACCGTGGTATGATTGTTGACGCCAGATGTGGTGGTTCAAAGATCTCAGAAACGGCTGCCCTCCTGGGATTTTCACACACTAGAGTCTCTGGAGTTTACAGAGAATGGTGTGATAAACAAAAAAACATCAGTGAGTGGCAGTTCTGTGGGGGCAAAAACACCTTGTTCATCAGAGAAGTCAGAGGAGAACGGGCAGACTCGTTCAAGCTAACAGAAAAGCCAAAAATAAATCAAATAACCTACAACAAATAAATTACAACAGTGGAGTGCGAAAGGCCATCTCTAAATCCACAATGCATTGAACCATGAAGCTGATTGGCTTCAGCACCAGAAGACCACGCCAGGTTCCACTCCTGGCAGCTAAGAACAGGAAGATGAGGCCTCAGTGGGCAGATGATCACCACCTTCACTCTGCTTGGCACTAATCCCTCCATCTAATGCAACACCTCATCCTCCATTTTATCATAGCACTTTCTCAACACTTCCTGTAGATGTTCTGTTGATGTTACTAGATGTTCGGCCTTTTCCCTCTTCAGCTGTTCCCACAGGGGGAGGTTTGACTGGATTCAGGTCTGGTGACTGTGGTGGGAATGCCATCCTAATAAGCTCCCCTTTGTTCTCAATAATGAGGAGTGCAACTTGAGTGGTCCTGACAGCGTAACTATATAATGTCACTAATTTGTCGAAACAGTGTTACTGTAAGTACTGGTCCAGAAAACAGTTTATTTGTCTCTCAAAATTTGTTATTTTTGCAATTCAAAAGGACTGTGCTTTATAGTTCACAAGGCATAACTTTGGACTGACTGAGACCGAGAAACCATTTCCCAAAAGAAAACAAAATTACAGCCTTATTTCCGCAATTTTGTTGTGGTTAGGTTTTTGTCTCAATGTTTGTTTTCAGTCACTCTGTTCCCTGATTTTTTAGAAAAACACTATGCGCACTGTACATAATTCAAAGTGAAAGAACGAACTGCACAGCGTTTGAGGTCGGAACGATGAAAGCCCTGGGTTTCGCTCCCCGTACAACGCGGTTTAAAATCTCGTCTGCGTTCCGTCGAACGATGCTCGCGCTTGCCCAAGGCCCTCTCGCCGAGGCACTTCCCGGGGCCTGCCGCTAATGTAGGAACAGACACGGTTACTTAACCAGCCGATCTCCGCGAGGTGGGTATAATCGCTGTCACCACTGCGGCCAATTTAACCGGAGCGCCGTCTCGTGCTGCTTCCGTCTCCCACACCGCGGGACCCAGCCCCGTCGCCCCGAAGCACATCGGACCACAGGGCAACTCAAACACAACACAGCACGAAACGCAGGACCAAAACTTCACCGCGATACAACACAATTCATCACAATACGCAGGACCAAAACTTCACCGCAGTACAACACAATTCATCACAATACGCAGAACCAAAACTTCACCGCAATACAACACAATTCATCACAATTACGCAGGACCAAAACTTCACCGCAGTACAACACAATTCATCACAATATGCAGGACCAAAACTTCACCGCAATACAACACAATTCATCACAATATGCAGGACCAAAACTTCACCGCTCTGCGATACAACACAATTAATCACAACACAATATACAGGACCAAACTCCACCACTCCACAACGCAACACAATACAACACAAAGGACCAAACTCCACCTCTCTACAACATAACACAATTCATCACTACACAATAGACAGGACCAAACTCCACAACACTACAACACAACACAACACCACAACACACAGGATGACCATCGCTCCACGCTGGAACGTGGGATCAAATGCTATCTGTTAGAGTTGAATCAACAGTGGACATTTTATTGTGTAGCCATACTGCTCAGGCCAAGATGAAGAAGGCATTGTCAAAACTGGCTTCAGAACTTTTCCCACCATCTCTCTGAAATGAATTTTTTTTAGATTTATTTTTAATTTTGTGCAAAGGAGGGGGATGTGGCTGCGTACATGCAGCTATGTTTGTCAGTTTCATTCAAGCAGAAAAAAAGCGAATCAGTAAATTAGAAGCTGGGAGGACAGACAAAATCAAATGTAGATATTTTGAACTCGCGTGAGAAAAGCCGACAGATCCGATACTGTATGTGAAGCAGCCACACTACACACACAGACACAAACACACACACACACACAGACAAGAACAGAATGGAATAGAATAGAATATAATAGAATAGCGCAGATTGGCACGGCACTTTATCCAGAAGGTGGTGTGATAAAGCTGAGCAGCACATTTCAATTCACAAGTCATATCAAGACATACAAGGGAAAGAGACAAGATCAAGAAATCCCAATTATAATTAGAAAAATTACATAAAGTACGACAACAGTGCCTGGTATAATGGTAATAATTACAGACATAAAGCACTAATAAGCACAAAGGAACTGTGAGAGAACTATGGCTTAGGGCATACGGAGGGTCCCATGACCACCTGACAGGGGTGGGGTGTGTGTGTGTGTGGGGGGCGGGCAATGCCTCTTAAGGTTTAAGTGCTTCAATTAAGAGAACTCGTCCAACCATCGGTGTCCCATTAACTAAAAAAAAAAAAAGTTAAAAAAACACACTCCTCCACTCAAACCGCCACACGTGCCCCTTCTCAGCATGCACTTACTGCTCTGAACTGATCATCTTAAGCAGGCTTCTCCATCAGCGCAACAGCATATGTTTTCAGTTAGGCCAAATCTCTGCTTCGCCTCATTTAGGAAGGCGCTCGCCCTGCCAGCGCCATGAGAACTCACCCCCGCCACGTCTCTTTCAGGCTGGCTTAGAGCGCTTCCATTTTAAACTCATTTACAGCCACAAACAACAAAAAAAAAAGAGAGTTCAGAACTTTAATAGGGCTTTTTAAAAAAAAAAGTAATTTAAAGGTAATTCAGTCCAGATTTTGACATGGGTCTTTGAAATAACAGTTGCTGCTGCTACTGAACTGTGAATGCTGTTGAGGTACTGTACAGAAGGACTGTTCGCGTTCTTTAGTTCCGTGGATTTTAGAAGAGTTACACCTGTTCCAGTAAATTAAAAAAACATAAGTTAACTTGGCAACAATCATGCCTCTAGTGCTTGTCTTGTTTTATAATACAGAGCTGTTCAACAACAGCTGAAGCCTGAAAGTTTTTTGGCTTTTGATAGCTCTGCCACATTTCAGACAAACTGACAAACTCTGAACTGCAGTTTCACTGTTCTTCCATCGTTAACCAACACACAAGTTCACTAATTTGTACAATATTGGTGAAGATGCTGCAGACGGCATAGCAGTTGTTAGCCAAGTGGCGTGATAGTCCGTTCACAAAGGGTTTCACAGCACAACCAACAGTTGTCCCTCACTACAATGATCCCTCAATCTCTTCAACATTTTGAACAATAAGCAGCAGCGATAAAATACACTAACAATAGTTTTAAACTGTAATAGGCCTTCTGTGATCTCTAAATGCAACCATATATTTAAAAAAAAATGTTTGCATGCTATTTATTGGTTGGCTGTAATTAGCAGAACCACAGATCAGAACTCCAGCGCTAAGCTAAGTGCTAGCTTCCAGTCAAACTGCGCCGTAGTTTGCAGAACCGGTAGCTGCCCCCGCGTGAGAAGAACGGAAGCAACGCGTACGGCACGCGTTCGCCGTTTAACGACGACGCAGTGGAGGGAGAGAGGGAGGGAGGGAGACGAGAAAAGAAGGGACAGAGAGAAAGAGAGGCGCAGAAGAAAGGAATAGAGAAAAAGGGGGGGAGAGAAGGAGAAAGAAAACGGTGGAAACGCGAGGAAAAACCCCAGCCCCGGCCTGAAGCAACACGTCAGACATCGCGCTTCACTTCTGCTTTATATAACCCCGCGAGCCTGATCCAGGATGCTAATTGCACGTTTCATTTTTTTTTTTTCTCCCCCTCCCTTCTCACTCGGCACCAAAACTTCAACACGGCCAACTGTACCATATTCGAACTGACGCTGACACGCTAATTGTTATTCAGTAGTATCAGCAAGCACACGCTACAGCAAAAAAAAAAAGAAGCAAGAATGTGCATGGTAGGCACACATCACAATAAAGCCACACGCATTTCCTGGTTTTTCCTTAATTTTACGGTTTCATGGGGACGTGTTCATATGGGGACTTGTGTAACCCTGTCTTCTCCCGATACCCCGCAATGCTTCAACGTCTGAAAATAAACCTTGGATCCAAAGTCTAATTTAAGATTTATTCAGGCACTTGACTGCCTTTTTTTAGAGCTCGGGGAATCAATTAATCAATAGCACACAGACCGAGGTCGGAAAAAAAATATGCCAGTTTAACTTTGTCTCTTCAAAAAGGGCACCTGCATATTGTTGCTCCACCTTGATCGTCAACAAACCAATCTGGGCAAATCTCAGAATTTGAAAAAAAACTGAAGAAAAAAAAAAATCAATAGGCTGCTCAGAGACGGTTAAGCAGGCCACAGTACATTTAACCCAAGACTGATATCAATTGACAGAAAGCTTACATTTTTGTTTATGTAATGTGAATATTATATTGTATAATAACTCCGGTCTGTCCTCTATCTGTCCAGTTATTACAATATGGTTCAAGACAAATCCATTTTAAAAAAAAATGTGCTGAGTGGAGGACCAAACGTGGTGTATATTTAAAACGGACACTTCTGTAGCCTTTGTTTGTAGTAGTAGGGGCACTTACAGCACAAGCTGGCGACAGACATAACAACTGTTGCATGAAACCAGCTTCAAAATGAGGATTACCTTTTAACTATAGTCCTTTTGCTCCCGCCTTTTGTTCTAATCCATCAAAACAGAACTTAACCTGCAACCTTACACTTTAGCACTGGCTGCGTCAAAAAAAAAAAAAAACAGGGCAGCTGTTCCTATGACAACGTTGCCGCATTGAGCCCTTGTTTAAGAAGATCCGTGGTTTATTTTGCCGAGTTTAAACAAGCATTACATGAAAGGTGAGGCAGGTGGAGGTCTCGGGGGGTACAGGCGGAAGCTTCCCCAGGGGCTATCCTGGAGAACAGAGCTTCGTCACATCAATCCCCCAGCGCAGCCAATCAGGAGAAGGCTGGAGTGCGGTGTGGGAGTGGCCCGGGGTGTCATTTCACCTGTTAGGGAGCACATCCTCTGCTTCACTCAAGGAAACTCAGCTCTCTATGCACGCAGAAGGTGTACCCCTTTTTAAAAAAAAATAAAATAGATCTGTTCTGCAGAATTCTTTTTTATTTATACCCAGGAACCTTTAAATCTTCTGTATTTATTCCCTGTACAGTGAGTTCAGTTCGCCAGTACAAGTTCAAACTAGTTTTTTTTTCTCCTCTTTGTGGTGAGCCCTCAGAAATCATTGAAGGCAGAGTAGAATTCATAACCACACAAAATAAATAAAGAAAATTAAAAAAACTGGTTATGCTGTGCAACAAAACATCATTATGATTTCACATTTATTTTTAAATCCAAAGCATAAAATAATAAGAATGATAACATAAAGTAGAAGAAACTGCATTAAACAATGGCAGAATAAAAAATAAAAACAATATACTACCATTCTAGAACATAAAATGCTCACTGGCCACAGGAGGGAATTTACAAAAAAAACAGGAGCTCTGAAACTGAGCTGTAAATTGTTAAATATCTTGTACAGGTGTGAAAGAATTTATTTTTTCTGTTTTGTCTATAATTACCGTTGCCATTCCAGTGTGATTTTATAATTCCAAAATCCTGACACTTCACAAAGACGCTATAATTGCAGTACGCAGGGCCTTTCACTCACTTCAAAGACGTATTAATGAAAGTTTCTCGGGATCTGCCCTGAAATACATTTTCTGCTTTCTCATGAAGCCCACCTCATGAGGATATGTGGAATTTTTCATGAAAACATGAAAAATAGCCACTCTAAAGTGGCGACTTGCTGTTTTTCTCCCCTCTTATCCCTCGCCTTTCCAAAGGAGCCCCCCGAATAGGCCCGTGATTTGGTGCTAAATGCACACTGGACCCGAGAGAATTCTCGAAACTGTAAAAGCAGCCGAAGGCCGTGCTTCAAAGCTGAGCAGCAGACTTTCAACCGTATTCAACCTTTTATTATCTGGGGTCAAGTTCCTTCGGTTTCTGACCCAAAACTGAGCTTTCTCAGGCATACTTTAAAACTCACCGAAGCTAACAGCATGAGTCACCGGGATGCTAACGGTTCTAGTAGCTGAGTAAAAAATGAGTGAGTGTTTGGGGTTCTAGCAGATGAAGAAAAAGAGGGTTGTGGATCTAGCAGATGAATCAGAGGAGTGTTAAGGTTCTAACAAATCAAGGAGAGGAGGGTTATGGTTCTAGTAATTGAATCAGAAAAATGTTAGAATTCTAGCAGATGAAGAAGAAGAGGGTTATGGTTCTAGCAGATGAATACGAGGAATGTCAGGGTTCTAGCAGATGAAGAAGAGGAGGGTTATGGTTCCAGCAGATGAATACGAGGAATGTTAGGGTTCTAGCAGATGAAGTAGAGGAGGTTTATGGGTCTAGCGTCCAAACTAGGGGAGGGCACCCGAGCTGACAAGTCCCTAAGTCACTAAAATCCAGAACTTAACGCAAGAACGCGGCTTCCTTCCCCCGAGACGCTGGCTCAACGCCTCAGGTTCCTTCCACAGCTTCACCACAATGCGAGACCCTTCATTAATTTGCATTTGGCACAAATGCGGTGTGGGTTCTTTTGTCGGCTACCTCCCGAACGGAAGGAGCAGAGCAGAGCAGTGCAGCGCAGTGTTGGCAGGCTTCAGGTCGGCTCCCTATGTAAATTGATTGGACGCAATTTGGAGCCCAAACGGCACCCTTGACAGACATTGAAATGATTGCGACCGTTAAGCTTTATGTGCTATAGCTGACTCCTACATAACGCCGAACCAGAGGCTCCGGGACGGAGCGTTTCCCAAGCAGGCGGGCGACCCACCGACGCGCGCGCGAATGTACGTTTGCGTGTGCGTGTGCGCGCGCGTGTGTGTGTGCCCGCATGTGCGAGTATGTGCGCGCGTGTACATGTGTCTGTGTGTCTGTGTGTGTGTGTGTGTGTGTGTGTGTGCCCACATGTGCGAGTGTGTGCGTGCGTGTACATGTGTCTGTGCGTGTGCGTGTGTGTGTGTGTGTGTGTGTGTGTGTGCATCCGCGCCCATGTGTTTGTGTGAGTCTGTGCGAGTGTGTGTGTGTGTGTGTGCCCCTGAATAGACCCATGATTTTTTCGCTAAATACACACCTGGGTGTGTCTGTATGTTTGCGTGCATATGTGTATGTGCGTTTGTGCATGTGCGCGTATGCGAGTGTGCATGTGCATGTGCGCGCATGTGTGTTTGTGTGTTTGTGTGAAACAAGGGCCCATCGTGTCTGAAAGGAAAATCCAGAAAGCGCGAACATTCTGTCAACAGAATTTCCCATGACACTCTTCAAATTAGAAACAGCAGCTGAGGAGAGCTCTCTGGTCATTTTATTTTAAGTTAAAGTAACACACTGCATGAGCGAGTTGTAAAGGCTTTGCAAGCAGCTACAAAACAAACCCTATACGTGCACACGCAGACAGACACACACACACACACACACACACACAGGGATAAAAAAAAGATGTTTACGGAGGATGCAAGCTCCCCGTAGAACAGTCAAAGCTTGAGGCTTAACGATTTACTCACAAACTTTCATCTTCATTCACTGCTAACTGTGAGAATGAAGGAAAAGTTTCCGTCTGTGTGTTCTGATCTGAGTCCAAGTGCATATTTGTCCCATTGTTTCACCAACTTTTAAATTAATACGGACTATAGCCGGGTGCATCAACAGAGTTCTCAGAGAATTAGACGGATTCTTAGCCTAAGCTGCAGACATTCGCACAATTAAAACATCTAATTTCCCCCCTTTTCTCTTTTTTCCGGAAAGATTGCTTTCATTTTGTGTTTTTTTTTTTTTTTTTCAAATAATGCAAAGCAATGTATAAATATCCAGAAATGAAAGAGAATATAATGAAATTAAAGAAACAAAGAGAGAGAGAGAGAGAGAGAGAAATGAGAGGACGGGTAGAAAAACACAGGGAAATGGCATCATCTCTAAACTTAATGAAACAGCATCCTTTAATTTTTTTTCAGTAATTATAATAAAGATGGAAAAACATAATAAACGTCTCCCAGCCCCCACCTGCTAACAGTAATTATAATAGACTCAACAATAAATGGTAAAGCAGCGCAGAGCAGCATCTTGGGGATTCTCAGGGGTCTGTGGATTAGCTTGAAAAGCCTGAATGATTAAAATACACTAATTAAAATTTTGTGTTCCTTGGTAACTCGTCTTCCAGGGCCCCTTGTGCTGGTAAAATGGGAATAAACGCGACAAAAACAAATGCAGAATTTAGACTTGGATAAATAAACAAGGGCGAATAAACCTTTTACCCCCTTTCTTTTTAAAGAAGGGGGTATAGAATTCATGAAAACAACTCTGAAGTTTATTTTCCACCCCCCCCCCCCCCCCCTCAATTAGACTTTCCTTGAATTCTTGCCTTTATTAGACTATTTCTGGATAGCCAGTGAGTCCAGACACGCTAACACCCAGGACGAGGGCCTGCCAGCCTACAGGCACGTCCAACTGTCGAATTCAA
Source organism: Anguilla anguilla (assembly GCF_013347855.1). Taxonomy (NCBI): domain Eukaryota; kingdom Metazoa; phylum Chordata; class Actinopteri; order Anguilliformes; family Anguillidae; genus Anguilla; species Anguilla anguilla. The sequence continues at coordinate 7,619,536 of NC_049211.1, read as the reverse complement.
CACACCGAGCACAGCGCAGGAGGAGAGTCTCCTGAACCCATCGGCAGGCAAGTGTAACGTGCGAAAGCCATTCTCAACAAATCTCTGAGTCAGAATTATTAGAGTACTCAGTGTGTACAGAAAGCGGGCCCCTGATGTGGGACAAAGCCGCTTCGTGACTTCACGCCGTCGTGTTTGAGCTGTAGGAACCATGTTCTGTGGTGCCATTTCAGACAACTGTGGAGAAAGACCAATTATTAAGGGAGCGCTTACCCAAATTATTCACTTTTTACTGTTGAAACTACAGTCTCCCGTAATTAATTTTCTTGCTTGCGTACCCACGGCAACGTAAAAAAGACCCCATATACTGTAGTCTGGCAAATTGACATGGTGGATCAATCTAACCACGTTGTTATTGTAAAGTAAACAGCCTGTTGTATCCATGACAACCACATGTACACGTGTAGCTTAATGCGTCCATGATAACCGTCCATGTACATGCCAAAGGACTCCACACTGTACTCACGCTCCATGCAGCCATTTTCCCTTCTGGTATACTGCTTTAAAAAAAAATACAAATCAGCACGTGCTCCATCACGTCTACATGCTGAATGTTATATTTATAATCAAGTGTGAAAACCCTAAAGAGAAAAGCAGATAGCACTGCACAGTGCATGCACACACATTACACCTTATGAAGCTGTTACACCAACAGATGAATTTCATGGGTCAGTAAAGCTGGGTGGAAACCAACCTACAATGTTTTTTAGACTGAGGACTGAAGTAGGGAATTGTAGATGGCAATACATACTAGTATGTACACTAGCAAGTAGTGTAAGCAAATGCACATACTGTACAGTGAGCTCCATAATGTTTGGGACAAAGATAGTTTTTTCTTGACTTGGCTTTGTACTCCACAATTTTACATTTGCAATTAAAC
>NC_049211.1:7278617-7313617 GCF_013347855.1 Anguilla anguilla | reverse complement strand
AGTTTCCATGCCGACGGCCCATGTGACCAATGCCCATGCATGTTAGAGCCGCTGCCCTTACAAGGCCCCGGGGGGGAGGCCTGTGCAAGAATGACGGATGAGCTGCAGCGAGCCCTTCCCAGCATGCAGTCTGCCGGAGGATGGTTTTCAGAAAAGAAAGTCACGACGAGCCACAGGCAAACACATTTACCACTCAGCCACTGCCCCTGGCTAGAGAGCGGGAGGGTCTTTTCCCCACAGAACCTGCTCTACTAAGAATCTCCTTTCCCCCCACCCATTTCACATGAATTCACACTTACAGTCTGCCATCTTCTACACCAGTGGTAACCGGCCCTGTTCCTGGAGATCTACCGCCCTGTAGGTTTTCATTTTCAACCCTAATTTGGCACATCTGATTCTGCTAATTAGCAGCTCAAGGAGATCTCTAGCTGTTGGATAAGGTATGCCTTTATTAGGGTTGAAATGAAAACCTACACTACGGTAGATCTCGAGGAACAGGGTTGGTTATCACTGCTTTTTATCAAGTACATTGATAAAAAGGGGCATTTCTAGAGCCCTACTAAGACACACTCCAGCACTCACAATCCCTGAGAATCACATTTTTGCAATCATAACACTGCCTTACATCCACTCACAGACTCGCACTGGCAAACACCTGCAGTTAACAACTGACAAGTCCCTCCCCCCCCTTAGTTAGACAGTGGTCACTATTTTGATCATTGTACTGGGGCACAGAAAATTACTACTGGGGCACGTGCCTCATTAAACGTGGTCTGGCAACTCCCCTGTTGAAAACCCCCTAATCACATGACTTAATATAATGCGTAATAATGCCCCCACACTGTGGAACTCGGAATGCCTGAAGACACATTCTTCCACACTGAGCCAGAGAACCCTCAGCTCTCTTGGATTCCATTCTGTCTACTGTGCCCGGTCATGTGACCCCAAACGCAGTCCAAAACGCCCTTAAGGCTGAGCTGCACCACACACACACCAGACACTGAAGCGACTGTTCCAGATCTGGGGTTCAAAGTTCACGTTGTTCTCGTTACCTCATAGCTCAAATCTGAACCACAACCAGTCTATAGCGTAGCACTAGTGCATTTACACCACAGCAATACGGCTCAATCAACTGAGATGACAACGGAAGTGACAGAAAAACAGAAAAGAGGGGTACAGCCGTGGGGGTGAAAGAGGAGCACATTCAGCAGGCAAGGTGGAGGACACAGCTGCCGTTCGGCATCATGCCAATACACGTTATTCATATAAGCATATGTAGGGTGTCTACAGCACCCCAGGGCAGCCAATGATCATGGGCTGCATGTACACTCTGTAGTCAGATATGAGGGAAAGACTGCAGCAACCTGTCACACTTTCAGAGACTGTCTCATTGTCATTGTCATGTCCTGAATCGTCTGCAGAGGCGAGACAAGAGAGCATGGGAAGAGGAGAGGAGGGGGTTCATTAACTGAAGAGAAAATTCTGTCTATTATTCACACACAATTAGGTACGGAGGAAGCTGGAAAAGCTTCTAATGTCTAATCCAAGAAAGAGAGACATTACACAGTAAAAATGTAGTGTTAACTCAATTCTCAATGTAGTGTTAATGTAGAATCCCCAATAGGGACCGGATGCACTTCGTAATAGTTGATTTAACACTGAACATTTACTGTGTAGGATTTCCAGCACAGATTCCTACCTACGACGACACCACAAAATTACACGAATACTCTCTTAACACAGTATTTTTGAAGCATAGTTTTCTTCTTCATTCCTCTCATAATACACAGACACAGCACCATATATGGTGTATACTTTCAGCAGTTATCATTTCAACCACGATGGATTTTAAAAAGGGTTGGTACGATATCATAAAATGAGAAATAACAGCCGGGTGCAGGAAAGAACAGGTGCAGTGTCCGTACCTTGCCAGCAGGCGCCGATAGTGAGCTGGGTCTCCGCGTTGGAGCCGTGCAGGGGGTAGTCCTCGGTCACCAGGAAGGGCTCGTAGGTGACGCCGTCCACGAACAGCGCCACCGTCGGGGACGCCACGTTCAGCACGTAGTGGTGCCACTCTTTGTCACAGACCTCGTGGGGAGACGCACAGCAGATGAGTCACAGATTTAAAAAACTCATCTGCACTCACAAAACCAGAAAAAAAAAGCCCCAAAAACAAGCTTTAACGGCTCACAGTGGAGTCACCGCACGCAGACCGCTGGGATGCATTCTGGGTAACGTTAACGGAGCCTCATAATAACCATAAAAAGCACAAGTGCCCTCAGGAGTCGAAGCTTTATTTTGAAACCGCAAAGCGTGAGCGTTCTACGTTCAGCCTTGGGCAGAACCAAAAGGCACTTACGGTCTGATTCACCGATGTGCCTGCAGATTCTCATAGTGCAGGCGAACACGCTATTCTCTGTACGTGTAAATACTTATTGAAACAATAAGCACAAGCACAAAGAAATAAACTTTTTCTTTTTCTCTCCCAGGACCAGTTTTCTCTCTGTACTGCGTGGAGAAAGAACAGGAATAAAAGCAACCATAGTGAACGGTGTCCACGAGCCCAAGAGAGCCAAGAGCTCTGCTCAGCCAGGCACAGAGATGGGGCCATTTTCTGGAGTCCGCACTCACGGCCAGTCCCAGAAACAGTGGGGGCTGTGTGTGGGGTGGGGGGAGGGGTTGGGCGGCCTGGCAGGACGAGCCCTCGAATGGTCCGGTCCGGTCCGGTCCGGTCTGGACTCACCTGGTCCAGCTTCCAGTGGAACTCGGCGGGTTTGTAGCTCTCCGAGTCGGCCGGGTCCTGGCGCAGCAGGAACACCAGGCGACAGTTGTGCACGTAGAGAGAGTAATGGTGCCGATTCATCCCTGCGGAGAAGCGAGAGAGAGAGAGACGCAGAACTGCATGATGGGAAACACCGCTCCCTTCCCTGAGCGTCCTTCGGGGGTTCAGCTTTGCATGACGGTGTTTATAATGCATCGTAGATTCTCCCTGAGATACTGTCACAGACACAACCCTATTTCTACTGCAGTGTTCTGTACAGCATTACACAGCCCTGAGGCCACTCCATCACAGTGTCTCTGTCACATTACGATTGGTTACTGGGAAACAATCTTACCCAGGAGAAACTCAGGTAACGGCAAGACTGTTAACCGCATTCTTGCAATGTTATCAGCCCTTTTCCTAACCTGTAACAGGCAGCCAAACTCTTAGCCAATTGGGAGCTGGCTCCTGCTGGCGCCATTTTTTGTTTACCATTTTTCATCCCAAACCAACTGCCAACCAGCAGAACAGAAAATAAAAAATGGGATTTAGCCTAATTCTCCTAACAGCTGAATTTGTCTGCTGCTTACTGTCAGGCACAAAAAAACAAAAAATCATTTAAAAATAAAACTGACACCATGTACTAATCCTACTTACATAACCACAGAGTGGCTAGTCTCACTGAGCTGGAGCATCACTGGATCATCAGTAACTTGGAGTGATTCTATCTTTTACTTTACGCTGGAGCCTGACTGGAAATCATTCTATAACACAAATAACTTGTGCACGCGCACACACGCACGCACACGCAGACAGTGTCAGTGAAAACCTAGTCTTAATATTTAACAATGTACCCACAAACATGCACATACATGCTGTGCAAGGCTGGACATTTACAGACAGTCACACACTAAGCTCAGCTCAACCCCCGCGGGGGGCTGCATGGCGCGCAGATGCAGACACGGTGGCGGCGGCGGCGGCGGCATACCCGTCCTGTCGGAGCTGCACAGCACCGCCTCCTTGTGGTGGGCGCCGGGGCCGTGCCTCATCCACACGGACACGGTGAAGGGCTCGCCCGGGCCGGTCCGCACCACGCCCTCGGGCACCCGCACCGCCTGCGTGCCGTTCAGCTCGAACACCTGGTCGCTGTCGTGCCCGTTGTCCGTGGGCAGACCCGCCGTCCAGTTGGCAGAGCCGCTGGGCGCCGGCAGCAGCTCCACAGCGCCCCCGCTGGCACCTAGGGTAGGCACATGCAATCACATCAATTATTAAACTCTAATGAAGAGGGGAAAAAAAAACACACTGCAAAAGCCACAAAAAATGTCAACCTCAACAAGTATTTTAGTCTTATATTTAGTCTTAAAATCTTACTTCTATAATCGTATTACCAATAAGCTGGGACAGTTTTACTCATTTCAAGATATGCCAAATGGGCAAGACGATTTAACTTGTCAAGCAAGAAGTAACAACAAGCTAATGTTCTCTACTTGAAAGAAAACAATTATATTTCAAGACTAAAACACTTGTTAAGACAGCCTTTGAACTGCAAGAAAGGATTAAATGTACTCAAATGGTGCAGTATTTGTATGGGTAAGGCCTGCTTTCTACACAGTTACGTTAGAGGATGAAACGCTAAGCGATATTAGCGGGAATATCAGAGGCTGGGGGCACTGCAGTGTCCTCAGTGACGTACCGCACAGCCTGTGCAGGGACTTCTCAGAGTACGTGTCCCTGTCGCAGCCCTTTCCGATGTGGCTGGTCTCCAGCTGGACGGTGGCCTGGATGGACGTGATCGGTTCGTCGCAGGTCTCCAGGTGCATGCTGGGAAAAAGGGCCAGGCTTCCCGTGCCGGGCTCGTACTCCATTCGCTTACTCCACCCTGAGGGAGGGGGTGAGGGGGGAACAGAAGAGCACTGGGTTTGAGCCCAAACAGGTCTATGCCCCACAGTAAAGCCAGCAGAAGACAATGTGGTACGTTCCACCAATGGCACGTTTAAATGTGACTCGCTACTGCTGTTCCTGAATTGCTTATACATCAATAACACCACCCCACGCAAACGTCACTTACTGAAGGCTTAACAGCCAGAAAGAAACTTACACATTTGTATTATATTTCATTTTAATCTATTTTCATTTTTTTCCATTGTGGACAGAAAAATCTGCAGTCTCGCTGCCTGGGCCCACCATTTTCTGTCTTGTACCAAATGGTGATGCGTCAAAGCCTGGAGAACTACCAACACATTCTCTAGGCCCTAGATGACAGTATGCTTGTAGGTTTTGTCTTTATACTTTACGCTCCACTGCAGTACTGTCCAATGCATCCGTTCTGCTTCCTCTACATACTCTCCCTTGTTTACAACCTTGCTACAAGGCCTTGGGCTCTGAAAAAGGTACTAAACAAATAAAATTAATTATTAATGTTATTATAGATTAATATACTTTCAAAAGAAAGGAAGAACAGAAATAGCAGAAATCTGATTGGCAGAGATCACTGGTAATTTATGTAGGTTGGACAGCAATCGGTTGCCCCTTGATTATACTGGTAAGCAGAAGCTTCAGACTGAACAAACCACCGATACGTGTGTGTTAGCGCTTTCCTCTGGGAGACGCCCCTGATTGCATTCTGCGAACGGCGCTGGGCGGCCAAATTACCAAACGAATTTATGATTTTTTCCCCCCTCCCCTGTTTTATGACTTCCAATTATGTAGGAAGCGTCTCACTGGGTCAGTGCTCTCATGGGGTACATTAATTTCCTCCATTTAATTTCACGTCAATATCAGAAGCTGTGGGGTGGGGGGGGGGAGCCCATTTTCCCCTCAGGAGTCATATTAAACTCAATTTGCTAATCTGGTGAATATACCGCTGGTCTCTAAAGATGCCTTTAGGGTTTAAAGTGCATCCATCCTTATATACAACAAAAGGGTTAGTGTGTAATGTGATCTCAATCGCTTTCGTGATGTTTTAGCTCATGAGATAGCAACACTGCGAGGAAAGCATAGGACAAAATAAACCTCCAAAATGGCCCCTCCTCACCCCCTATAATGAGCAGCTAAAATTGGGGGAGGGGGTGATCGGCGGGGGGGGGGGGGTCTTCAGTCACCTTGCCAGCCAGGTTTGCAGGTGGGCTTGATGCTGATCTTGACCAGGATGTCCTCGGAGGCCCGGTTCGTCCCACAGTCGTACGCCGTGACCGTCAGCTTGTACATGCGCTCCTTGCTGTAGTTCAGTTTCTCCGTGTTCTTGATGTAGCCTGCAAAAAAAAACACAGTTAGCCACTTAAACATGTTGCATAAGAACTACAAATCCCAGCATTCATGCAGATCACTGTGATCACGGTGGATATTTATAATTCAGTGCTGTGTCTCTAGTCTGGGGAGCTCGGTATTATCCTGAAGCACTTCACAAGGTGAATGACAGCGGCCTACAGTTCTGATGTACTCCCACGTATTTTTCGGCGGGGTCTGTGGGACGAGGGGCGCGACAGCGACTTTTGGGCGGAGCCTCACCGTCCTTGTCGATGGTGAAGGGGACGTCGGGGGTGACGATCTCGTAGCTGCAGATCTGGCTGAACTGGAAGGAGCAGTCGGCGTCCACGGCCTCCACCTTCAGGATGCTGTCGTAGCGCTTCCCCTCCACGACCGTCGCCTTGTACGACTTCTCTTTGAACACCGGCGAGTACTCGTTCACGTCGTTCACCTGGATGTGGACCGTGGCCCTGAAGGGGGTGGAGGGGGGGTCAGAGAGGAGAAAATACCGTCAACAACGACAAAATACGAAACAGCAGGAGAAACGGGGTAAGGATCCCCCGGGGCCAACACGAAATGTTCTCGTAATGTTGTTGCCCTGTTGTGGTAATGTTATAACACTGGAAAAAAAGCATTCCAGGGACATTGTGGGAGCATTATGCGCTAACTGGGTTTCGGAACTCCCTGTCGCTCACAGAGAAGCAGTACCGCATTCTACGGGCCGACCCGGTTCAGCGAGGGGCGCCACTGACTCGGTCAGCCGAGCAAAGACAACCTGCCTCTTCGTGGCAGCGCACGCAAATCCACTCCAAAACAAGAATGGACCCATGTTCTTTCACAACTCTACGTCCGTGCCGATTCACCACACCACAACCCTGATAAAGACCCAAAAACGGAAACTAATGCAACCCAATGATTTTATCATGCGAATACAATCAGGCGGTGGCGAAGCACGATAAAATTGTTTTAACAACGGGGTTCGCTCGAGGCTAATTTAATTGCCCGGACGGCGCTCAGCTTATCTAGTTTCCCTCCCGCTAATCTCCATCCCCTCGGTCTGCCCCGATGCTCTCAGACGGACCTCTGGCTCAGAGGACCCCTGTGGGGAAGGCGGGCCCACAGATTAGCTGACCTTGAAGTAGAGCGATCTGGACGGTCTGCCACACACTCCACGATCAGGCCCAAATCTAATCAGTGCTGGAGAGGGGGTTCGGTAATGGGCTCCCGGTCCATTCTAATGCATTCAGAACTGACCCTTCAGCGTAACCGGATTTTAAAATGCTTTGGGATCGTTCAAGGAATTTGCAAAGAAAACAAAAACAGATGTTTCACAGTCCTTAAAATAAATTATGTTTAACCTCTCTTTCAGTGCAGTATTACTCCAGATCAGGAATGAACTCATTCCACACAATGGAGGGCAACCAACACTGATATGGAACCCCTGTCCCTCTTAAAATGACTAAAACTAACCACTTACTGAGAAATGGATCATTATTGAAAACTACTTGTATATCCTTCGCTACACCTTTTCAGTGGATCAAGCGCAACTCAAGACGGTGTTTGCAAGTAGGCTAGAGCTGACCAAATGACAACACTCCTGACCATGGTTTTCACGCGTTTAGCATTCAAGTCCTCTACGCTCATGACTGCGCTTTTTATGTGATCAGCACGCAGGTTCCCTACACTCCAGACTGCGGTTTAGCATGTGTTTTGCACGCAGGTTCCCCGCTTACTTGTGGGACTTCTTCATGTTCTCTCCATCGGGGCCCTCCCCGCAGTCGTAGGCCTGGATGGTGAAGGTGTGCTCCTTCTGCAGCTCGCAGTCCAGCCGGTCCTTGGCCCGAATCACGCCCTCGCCCGTGGACTTGTCCAGCACCACCGCCTCGAACGGCACGTTCTGCCCGTGAATCCTGAAGCCGCATATTTCACCTGAACAAATTCGCACACGTGGGGGGGGAAATTAATTAATTCTTTCCCCCGCACAACGTCAATAAAAATCATAACAGCCAAGTGGAAAATGATTTATTGATAAATACACACAACTGGAGGGAGGAAAAAAACAAATAATGAAACCAAAACTTTTTGGCAGCCAGGGGTTGGAACAGTGAGGGTCTGTGGAAGAAGCCATGAGCACTGTGTTGGACCACGGGTGAGTACTACGGGGAGGAAGAGTGGGCCGGGGGGTGGGGGGAGGGAGTACGGTTAAAAAAATGGGGGATTGAGTGTCCCTTCCAAGCCACTTGTTCACATCGCATCCAGTCATGCAGGGGAAAAACCCAAAAAAAACGTGTGGAGAGGCATTTCACAGGAGTACTCGATATGACCATAGCTAAGGAAATATGAAATTCAAGCTATGCTAAAAAAGTATGAGTAAATATCATAAATGCAGGAACATATAAGTATTAGGCTTCCAAGAGCCGCTGGACTTTGCTCTTATTCTTGAAAGGGCAACAACATATTAATCGTTTAAGTTGTAAGACATGTGATTACAATGTTCTAAACTGAACATTCTGATGCTGATCACTGGTAACTGAATGCAATGGAGCTCCAAAACACTGAATTATGAAGAAAAAAAACCCTACTTTTCAAAAGGTTAAAAACCCTAAAAAGAATCAAGGTTGAAGCACTAAGTTATACACAGAAGTACCAAGGTAGAGCTATGTTACGAAATTCTGCATTGGCATGGAAATAATAATTTTTAAATAACAATAAAACGACCCCTTTCTTATTGCTCGACACCAAATACTGCTACTGCTTATATCTTAATGTCAAGGTAACCAAAGTCTTCCTGTGCAATGGTGTCCGTTTCTCCACACTCCTCAAAAAAAGAAAGAGAGACAAAAACGACGGTATCAGAACAGCATAGGGGATTTAACAAAAACACTGGATGAGAACTAGGGTTAGAAATATCACCTTTCCGGACACCTACATAAAAAATAAAATTAAATAACATCTGCAGCCATGCTGTGATTTAGATTAGTAATTGCTGGCAAAAAATAAATAAATTTACTACATTAGTCAGTTTCGGTAACCATTATATTTCATTTCGATGAAAAGCAAAAACTCCTCACAGGAAATACAGACATTTAAACATTATTTGTGTCCATTAAACTTCTGTGTGGTTCAGTTGCACGTTTAGCAAACCATGAACTCCATCTAAAATTATACATTTTCTCTTTCACGACTGATTGAGAAAAAAAACTTAAGTTTCTGAGCCGCTATAATGAGTCTTAATCACCTCGATAAAGTATCTAAAGTGAGAGCACAATAGTGTGTGAAAAGCAATTAAATCTTAATAACCAATGTTATATATAGGCTAAATATATTGTTTTTTTCAGGTGGGTGGGGGGTTACTTCAGTAGCTAAATAGTGGCAAAATAGAATTCTAGCATTTGTTTAATTGATATTTTCCCCAGACACATAAAAACATAAATACATGCAAGTATGCGTTCATATTTTTACATGTGTTTAGTGTACACTACCAGTTAAACAGGAGCTAAACTAGCACTACGCTCCACAAACAACAATGCACGGATATTTCTAAGTTGAATTTTCTCTTCAAGCCACACCTTTTTCATCCAGTTACTGTTTTTAGAAAGAATATTAGGTTAAATTAAAAAAACAAATTATGAAAAGAAACAAAAATAAAAACAGGGGGAAGAGATTGCAGAGCATGACAGCAGCTTCTGTGTAAGGAGCCGACGCTCTTGAGTTAGTGGGTTAATACAGCTATAGTACCAGACCAGAGAAAGAACCCGTCATCACCTTCTTTGGTGAGGGTCACCTCAAAACTGTCTACAAGAGGAAAGAGAAGACAAACCCAGGTCAGTCACACAGAGAGAGAGAGAGAGAAGGAGAGGGGGAGGGAGGAAGAGAAAAAGAAGGCGGGGGAGGCAGAGAGAGAGAGAGAGAAAAAGAGAAATGTAGAGTTCATTAAAGGGGGCAGAATTATGAGCGTAACACACGTATGGAAACGTACACATCCAAAAGCAGTTAAGAAACGGCCCACAGTCTTCCGCTTGAAAGAACAGAAGGATTTGAGGTTCAGCAGAACCCTAGCTGTCCAAACATCTGCTCGCCCACCTACTTCCAGCAGATGACAGTTTTCAGTAGAAATCACGGTATCCCACAATTCATTTTCCAGTAACTGTCATTTCCTCAAGATGCAACAGAACCCAAAGGTCAAGCTGACACACAAATTAAAGAAATTTCAGTAAATTTAAGTTTTTTGTTAGAGGAAAAGAGAAAGAAAACATCCGTGCGATTGGTCAGATAAGGGAGGTGCCCGTGTTGCTATGTTGTAAATATTTCATCTGAAGAAAAACGCACTTTAATACAGATGTTAATTATTTACCAGCCACAGCACGCTCATTCATAACAGAGAAGCACTGCATCAAGGGAAGCCAAGGGAACCGACAGCAGCCTCGTTTGGGAAAAATTTTGGATGTTGGTTTTTTTTTTTTCGGAAAGAACATTTGGGTGACTTGTTATTTGCATCCGTCTACGGTCTAAAAATGGATGACCTGTCCTCTTTTCCTCCATGAAATGATTCTGTGTTTGCGCACTGCACTGGGGGATCTGAACCTGCCACCGTTCCACCACATTTCAGGAAATAGCCTATATAGAGCCATTCATGTCCTCCAGCCCGGTAATAAAACTGGCATTCACACCCGTGCCACAGGTCACTCATAACAAGGTGATAAAAAAAACCTTCAAAGCAAGGGAGAGGCCACTGGCCAATACAAAACAAAGGAAATGAAATGCAAAATCTTCACAGTTGAGAGAAATGCTATGGCCTGGATTCAATCAACACCATAACCCTTAACTTCCAATAAAATGCAAATGCACTCTTTTTTTTTGCGTCAGACACAGTTTTAGTTGTTTATTTACTTAGTTATGCAATCACTGACTAAATCAAACCAACCAAACTTAAGTTTGAGCTCGTGTGAAGACAAAAGTGAAATGCTTGCGTTCAGTTGTCAGTCAAAGTTAAGGACCAACGGGAATTCAGTACCAGCTCGTATCCTTGCGGGAAGAAAAATGGGACGGCGTGCTTCGGGTACCACTAAAAAGCAATAAGAGTGAAATATAGAGGCAGCTCCAATGGGCGGTACGATATAACAGCTCTGGTGAGGCAGCATTGAGCACGGCTATATTTTTATCTCCTGGCTTCCCCTCACAATGCAGCAGGATTCTGCTGGATCTGACGCACCTTTCCAGCCCCACAGACAAACTCCAGGACTACTGGCTGAATTGTTTTTTTTATACTACACTGCATCAAATCTCCAGTGAAATGCATTAATAAACTAAACTAAACTAACCGAAATAAATAAGCTAAAGAAGCTAAAATAAACTAAAAAATGATGGATCGGTTATTTTATTTATTTCCGTAGTAAAAAAAAACCGGGCTCTTCCAATTCTGACGACAAAAAAAATGTAAATAATATCAGAGTGTTTTATTAGAAAAATAAATAAAATATTTGAGGCTGGGTTATAATCCTCCTCGTGCGGTGAGCCTCCTCGGCAGATGTCCTGTCTAGGTCAGCCCCGCCTCAGCCGCTTACGGGCGTCGCCACGGCGACCCGCCTCAGCCTCTTACGAGCGTCGCCACGGCGACCCGCTGACTTCCTCGGTCACCGCGGCGACACGCGACCGCGTTCCCCCAGGAGGCTCGTCTCTGACGAGCGAACACGACGTGACACGCGCGCGCGCCATACGGCCCTAGCTCTGCCGTCGGCTGCGCGCGATTGGTCAGTGCACCCGGGCCTGCGCCAATAGGGTGCGGGGAGAGACGGTGCAGCGGCGACAGTCACCTAGGGTGACACGTGACGCTGGGAAAAGCTCCCCTGGGGAGGCGGTTAGCGGGGACTGCGGCTCAGCTTGGCTGCTCCTGTTCTACACAGGCGGGGGGGGCACACAACAGCACAGTAACACCATATGACTGATCACAAATAGCAGTTCCACAGAGTCCAGAACGGCGCCATTTAGAAAATAAATAATAGTGAAATGCGAACACCTAAAAGCTCAGTTTTATCAGCATTTTCTGTGGCTGTGGTTTCTCTTTTCATTGAGGAGAAGAGATTTTATGTTTAAGTAATAAGATAAAGTAATAAGATAAATAAAATATCATTAGAGCAGCAAGTTCACAAATACAGCAGCCAAAAAAAAACCTTTTCATTAATGGTTTCCTGTTAAGCCCCTGAATTGCGGTACAGAGGGAACAGTAGCGCACCTGTTCAGGTTTTTACATTAAAGACTGCCGGCACTGAACACAGAACACTGAATGCTTTTGAAAGAGCACGTGCATTCCATACCCAACCGACTCCACCAGGCCCTGCTGCACACGCCAGCCTCTGAACCACAGCCGCAGTAAATCTGAGCGATTAAAAACATTTCAAAGCTGCTGCTGCTTGGAAACAACTGTTCCTCTCACAGGAGACTTAAAAAAAATAAAAAATACTCTTGAGCACGTGGAGAACACGTCCCACTACATGTGACCATTGGCTAAAAATATGGACAAATTCTAACCCTACAGGTTTTCCCATTTATGTACATACCTTTGGCTTGTAATTCACATCCAGGCTTTCCTTCATAACCATAATAAACAATGCATTCTGTCCTTAACTTTGAGCAACACATTAATTACCCTTTTTTTAAGTGGTCAAAGCCTTAACAATATGTATCCCCAAATGATACTGGTATGCAGTTAGGTTTTTGCTGCAGGTTGCCACATGCAAGTGCTCTTACATTGCGATACATGATTAGGGCCGTACATAATTAGAGGAGAAGGAAGCATACTTTACATACTTAGAACTGTGTGCTGAGGCAATTTCTTTTTTAGAGTCTGTTTTGTAAACAGGCACAGGATCAACGTGGGGAAATAGGCCTAAATCACAAGTCCAAACTTAGCCAGAAGTGCATTTTCAGCAGAATAATGATCACTGAGGAAGAGAGACTGCTTTTGTGATCTTGCTTCTCTGAAGATGGGCCGGCTAAAAAGACATCACTGCTCTTTGTGTGCAAGTTTAAAACACCCACATCCTCGTCTTTGTCATAGCAAAAAGGGCATTACGTCCGGAGAACCGCAATACCCAGGAGCCTTTGCTCAGTCATAAAATCAGTTCATCTAGCCAACCATGGGGAAGGCTGAGTTTGAAGTCCCTGACCCACTCAGCCCCTAAGAGACACTTCTGCATTTATATCAGGTAAAGATGTAAACCATTCATTGTGAATGTTAAAAGCAGGCCTTGCTTTGCTGGGTCTCACGGTCCCGAATAGGGATATGGGGAGAGAAGAGGGGGGCGGGGCCAGTGAAGATGGGAAATCAATAGATACGCGTGCTTTCTGGAAATAAAGAGAAACACTCCTCTCTCTCTCTCTCTCTCTTACCCGCGTACTGCAGGGGTGCGTCTTTGTCCAGGGCGATCAGCGGCGGGTCCAGGAGCACTTTGTCATCGTTTTCCGTTACGATGCCGTGATACGTCGTCTCGATCCAGGGTTTGTGTTTATTAACTGAGAGAGAGAGAGAGAGAGGGGGGGGGAGACAGAGAGAGAGAGAGAGAGAGAGGGAGGGGGGGGGGACGGAGAGAGAGAGAGAGAGAGAGGGAGATAGAGAGGGAGAGAGATAAATACAAATAAAATTTCAATAAAGTAAACTACCGTTTCAACAGCCGTCGATACACCTTGCTGTTAAAGGCAACGCAGCTGAAATTCAGCCAAAATTCTTCACGGACTTTATGAATTATGGGTATTTAATGAGAGGTAAACGGTAGCAGCAGCTGCCAAGTCGATGCATATCTGAGTAGTTATCCAGCATGTGTGCAGGCTTGCTGCACATACACATTCCGTAAGTATATATGTCATATGAAGCAGATATATCACTCTGAAGGAACCAGTGAAATGTAGAACAGCCCGTATCATCCTTAATGCACGTCCAGGTATTCCACCCTACACACTGAGGATTATGCCACAGTACCATTAGTCAAGCAGCCATCCTTCTCACAGAATAACGGTACAGTTATGAATGTATTTGTGAGTCACTAGACAATATTTTTCTGGAATCATTTGTGTGCGAGGCTGTGTGTGTCAGCCTTATGATCAGGACTATCTCTCAGGAGATGAAAAATAACCGCTCGACAACATAATGCTGCTGCAGCAGCCGTTTCATTTTATCTAGCTATCTATTGTGCAGAATCACACCACCAGAAAACACAGTAGTGCACACCCTCCATCTTGCGCAACACTATCTTTTCTTGTCTTAGGTTTTAGACACACAACATACACTACATGGCCAAAAGTATGTGGACACCTGACATCCGACATCCAACATCTCATCCAAAATTATGGGCATTAATATGTAGCTGGTCCACTCTTTGCTGCTCTAACAACTCCCACTCTTCAGGGAAGGCTTTATACTAAATATTGGAGCATTGCAGTGGGGATTTGCTTCCATTCAGCCAGAAGAGCATTAGTGATTTAGGTCAAGCACTGATTGGGCGATTAGGCCTGGCATGCAGTTGGCTTTCCAATCGATCCCAAATGTGTTGGATGGGGTTCAGGCCAGTCAATTTCTTCCACACCGATTTCAACAAAAACATTTCTGTATGGACCTCGCTGAGTTCCCGAGGTGCACTGTCATGCTGAAACAGCAAAGGGCCTTCCCCCAAACTGCCGCCACAAAGTTGGAAGCACAGAATCGTCAAGAATGTCCCTGCATTAAGACGTGCCTTCACTGGAACAAAGGGACCGAGCCCAAGCCATGAAAAACGGCCGTAGACCATGGGGTGTCCAAATACTTTTGGTCACACAGAGTTTATATACATACTGCCTTATTACACATTAGCACACCGAGACTGAGGTGAGTACAATGAGCCCAGCTTGTTTCGTTTCATTCCTTATATAAGCTGGAAATGTAGCTTGCTCGAGTATGAATGAATAGCCTACCTGACCTTTCCACAGACACACATAATAATAACTGAAGCATACAGAGTCACTGGTGGAAAGCGCTTAACTACACGGTGTCCCCGGGGACAACATTCACAAGTTCACAAGGAAATAAAAGATCTGTGATGTGTTAATCCTCTGTATGTCCATCTGCATACATTTTTTATAATTCACTGAATTCACTTTTGCAGCAGAATATAGCTCATCGTTGAGCAAGGCAGAAACTTGTTATACATTTCAGGAATAAGGAGGTATAATGTTCATGTTCTGGAAGAAGTGCCCTCACTGTTTGAAGTGATGCAATGCGCTCCATGCGTGTTCAAGTACCACCTTTTCTACATTACATATAAGGGAGTATGTATTTTTATGTCACAGAATGCAAATAAAGCACAATCTGTATGTGATTCATGAAGCACGAAACCCGCCAGACAAGCAGGCACACACACACACACACACACAAACCACACAAACACAGACACACACTCACACGTGCCAGACAAACACACACACACGCGCACACACACACTCCAAACACACACGTGCACACACACACACACACACACACAAACACAGTCTCTGTGGTTTATTTTCAGAAGCCTCACAACTTCACCCTCCACTGCAGATGCAATAATATTCACCCCGAGGGGAATTTTCTCCCTTGCACCTTTTGAAATGAAAAAAAAAAAACCTCAAAATGAAAGATTAATGAAAAACATAACTTTGCTATATATTTGCATCATACATTATGCATGATGGCCCATTTCATTGCACATGGTTTGGATGTGCACTCCAATTAATAAATATCAGTGGTGCATGCACCCTACAAAAGTAGCTCTTATAGAACACTACGTGTGTTCTTTTAGTTCTCACACTAGAAGCTGTTGCTTCAAATGCCCATATTTGGAAATTCAAGGGTAGGGCACTAGGGGTGGGTATCCATTTAAAAAAATGACATCACTGCACAGTGTTAGGTGGTAATGATATTAATTACTTTTTTTAAATTGTTCCAGCGGGCCATTATAAAAAGGTTTGGTGATGATTCAGACAAGTCAAAAATCACAATAAAAACAGCATTTACAGGAACAATCTCAGCTAAGCAGCTAACAGCGGGCAACATTTGTGCTCTGGTTTTGCTCTCGTTTACGTGGCACTGAGGCTACAGTTGTTTCAGGGGTGACGAGAAGGAACACAACACCTTCCGAAGGTGAGTCACAATTATTTCTGGTGGCTGCCATTTTGTAGGTGACAGTAGCTAAAAACACTGCCAGCACAACACCCCTGGGAGTGACGCTATGATTCATGTAAACCAGGCAAATGCACTTGTGGTCTTCTACATTGTAAGTCAGTCTTGGTAAGTTACACTATAGATATCCCTCAGCTAAATGACAGTTAATGTAACGTGTGCACCAAGTGTAAATGCATGTACTCCTTAGGCCTATATTGTGTTCCTCCATGCAGATAATCAAAGATCCCGGGACACGGTTTCAACGGCGTACAACATCCTGTATCTGCAACTGACTCACGCCCCGTTGGGGAGAGGTCATGTGACCGCTTTAAGGTAGGCCTAATACTCTGGATTACAGAGGTCAGCTGGTGCACTTAACGCAAGTACTCAGGGCCAACAATGAACACATTATCGTCGGCCTATGTACACATGAACTGAGCCCATTTCCTGTAAGCCAGTAAATCGTCCAGGCGTAAGACCTCAGGTGACTCAGTGCAGTGTACACCTTTGGAAACCACGCCAGGCAAGCCGCCAACACAATCCGCTCACTGTGCACGCATGTGTAAAAACTGACATTTATTTAACACACAAACTCTTTTAAATAGAATTTTATTCTTTAATATGGGGGGTGGGAAGTTCTGCTTTGCGGTCAAAAGCCAAAAACAGAATGCTCATGTTTTATTATTTGTAGATATTTTCTTTTTTGGCATAGAAACAGGCTATATTCTAAAGACAGTTAAGAGAACTGCACCAAAAAGAATAAGCTAAGGAATTGCACTGTCAGAAGTACAGTCAGCAGTAGCAGCAACAGCAGCAGTAGCAACCTGGAAGAATTTCAATACAGAGGCCAACCACGCTTCCTGCCAAGAATAAAATACCGCAGAATAACGCAGACGGGGAACGTTTTCACTATGAAACCCAACATCGTCATTTTAAATCAATAATTAAATATAAGATTTATATGACAGATGACAGATAACATATTTATGTATGAATGTGACACATCACTGTCAGAGCCTCTCTAAGAAAAATGGCGTTGTCACGGTTCGAGAGACGGCGATAAAACAGACACAAACATCTACTTTTACGCCGACTGGAGGGAGGGAAGGGAAGGGCAATTACATGAAAATTAAAACTAATTTCCTCTAATGCAGCTACTCCTTTTTCCTTTTCCCCCGAAACGGCTCATTAAACCATTTGAAACTCTTTAAAACAATTTACGTTTCGTCCGGATGCCAATTCCTCGTTGCTATTACTATTAAACCGGCAATTAAGCTTAAAGAGTGGCGCTTTCTCAGCTGCGATGGCAATGAGATTACCCAGAAGGAGCTGTGATGTGGTTAAAAATAATTTCGGAGGGCCTTTCCACCCCCGCGTGGTCTGACTGTTTGGGATGGCCCAGATCCAGGCTCGTTACCCCCACCCCCCACCCCCCCACCGGAGGTCTGTCAACCGTCAACCACGTAAACCTTTTAAATAAAACAGGGCCAATTACAATCACCGAGGACACATTACCAGGTAAAACACACTGATCTACTGCAGCAAAGGGCAATATGTCAGAACACGGGAACTGAGTCGTGTTACAACAGCCGTGTAGCGTGCAAGACACGTAACGCTGAGCACTTTAACACCACAAGGCCATCTGTCCCCTCTGTCTATCCCTCAACGGAACACACTGGCGCGATGTTTAATTAAACGTTTACCTGTAAGAGGCAGAATCCGCCTGCGTGCATGCGCGTCACTCAACAGCCCGCATTCTTTGCGCACTGCGTAGAAACAAACACACTGGGACTGTACAGGGCGTCAAACGCCAGGGCTAGCGGCGCATGCTAGCTATGTGTGCTAGCTGTGTGTGCTAGCTGTGCGTGCTAGCTGTGCGGGCTAGCTGTGTATGCTAGCTGTGTGTGCTAGCTGTGCGTGCTAGCTGTGCGGGCTAGCTGTGTATGCTAGCTGTGTGTGCTAGCTGTGTGTGCTAGCTGTGCGTGCTAGCTGTGTGTGCTAGCTGTGTGTGCTAGCTGTGTGTGCTAGCTGTGCGTGCTAGCAGCCATACGAGCGGCGCTTTATTGGGCCTGCTCTCTCCTGGCTCCACACACCACCTGTTACTAGCGCTGACTTCAAGCACCATCTGCATAGCTCCAAGAGGCTACTTAACCTCTTTTTGCTGAGAGTCAGCGTTTTTCTCATTGGCAGTGGGGGAAAAAATGAGCAAATATCAACAAAAACAGCAAGTCATCCTGTTGGGACGCGAGTGCCCGCCCTGGCCGGTCCAGACAACGCTGTATTTATCTAATTTTCCGGATATTTTTCTGGCTGCTGATGCACCGCCAGCTGAAGGATTAATTTCGACTGACAGGCGCAAAACAAACAGAGGCCGACAGTAAGGAATCGCGGCGCTCGCAGAACCACGTCGGCCCAAAATGACTCGGCATCGCTGCAGGGCAGAACTAAATTAGCGATAATAACGGATGGGGGTGGAACCGTGAGCGCTGAGGGAAATGGACTGCATTTATATAGCATTTTTATCCAAAGCGCTTTACAACTGATGCCTCTCATTCACCAGAGCAGTTAGGGGTCAGGTGTCTTGCTCAGGGACACTTCGACACGCCCAGGGCGGGGATCGAACCGGCAAACCCTCCGACTGCCGGACAACCGCTCTTACCTCCTGAGCTATGTCGCCCCCCCCCCCCCCCTCCCCCCGCCCCCCGCCCCGGAAGTGCTCGATACGCGCCAGTGTAAACGTCTCCAGAGAGGAGTCACGGTTTTGGAAAGCGCCTCTTTGCGGAACCCCGGGCGCGGAGCTGGTAAACAGGCTCGGGTCTTCCCAGCTGGGAATTCCCACGCGGGCAATCCGAAACGCCAGTGCCCATGACCTCATACAGCCAGGGAAACGCATCCCGTCTCCGTCAATCTCAGCATTCCCGCGGGATGAAAATATCAAGTGCGAGCACACAAGCGCACAGGATCGATTTTGAAATCAAAAACTAATTAAAATTAATTACCCCGCGGAGAGCAGCAATGCTGACGTACGTGTACTTTTCATATTAAACAGCGGCTCGTACACAGTACGTTATCAGGAATAATATGTACCGGTACATTTTTTCCTCGTTACATTACATTTATTTGGCAGACACTTTAATCCAAAGCTATGTACAGTAAGTGCATACCAAAGGTCATTGGAACAACTACAAAACACAGGTCCGATAAGGTACAGTACTCATTTTGTAACAGATATGCATAGCCATAAACACATCAAGTCCAGTTCACACAGTAAACATTACTCTGGTCTAACCTATGCTAAGTGAAACTAGGAGGCAGGACAGGCTACAGAAGACTACCTTATACAGCAGGGATTCAAATGCATCGTCTGCAGACAGTAAAGTACTTCACCATTTTTGGGTGAATTCTTTCCTTTAAACCCTCTTAAGCCCTCAGCAAGGGCTCTCGTTTTGATCATGTGCTATGACATCATCAAGCAGTCATCCCAGGACCTGGCGGATTAAGGGGCTGGGGTGGTAGATCGTGGCGCTTTGGAATGTAACCTTAGAATGACCCATTGTATGCTGCTACCGTGACCGAAACCACTGAATGGGGCAACTACAGTACAGTAAACGTACTAAACAATACGTCAAGAAACTGGATGTCGTAGAGATGGCAACCTAGGTAAATAAAAACACATTCAGTGTGAAAAAGCATGCACTGCATTTTTTTTATCACTGAGATTCGGTCGCCCGAAGTGATGCGTATCAGGAGCATATATGCTCTAAAATGCATTAAAATTAGCCGCCTGTACAGCTAATTGATATACACATGAAGGAAAACAAATGCTCAATATGTGCATCGGCAACACTGCTGGTGCAATAAAAGTGTCTTCTTCAAAATTCTAAGTCAGTGTTCTAGAACTCCGTTGCTTTCAGTTACCAGCCAAGATTGTTACATCAGCGTTAGAACATTCAGTTCAGAACAGTCTAATCGCATACTAGTGTAATCTTATACCTTAAAGGGTTAATCCTTCAGTGTAATGCTCCCCCGTCTCATTCTCTCACAAAGGTCACGAGTCTGAGTTTAACAAGGGCCAAAGGTGTGTGACACGCTACCCTGAGAGGGCACAGAGATCAGAGGGAGAATTTACAGCCAAAGGTGAAAGTTCGCCACAGCGGTAGCCGCGAGAAGCTAGCGTGGATAACGCGTTTCTCAAACAGCGCCCATCCTGAATCCACGCATCCACTGTGGTAAAAAAAAAAAGCAAAAGGCTTCTAACAATATCCCATCCTTTTCTCATTCCCTTAACAAAACAAATATTGGAAGCACTGCTATTCAGCTTGGAGCAATCAGGGAGAATTGCACGGATTACTGGGCTGAAACGCTTTCATTTCTTGCTTTGTTGTTTTCTTTTTGTTGTTGTTTTGTTGTCGTTGTCTGGCTGTGGATCTGAATGTGGTTTTTCGGGAAACCACCTCAGGAGACGCACGCTGGCTCAGACCGCGGGGTCAGAAGCTCTCCGGAAACGAGACGAGGGGGGGTGGAAAAAAAGAAGAGAAGAAAAGAAAAGATGAGAAAGAAAGGGAAGACTGAAGGCAATTGGCTCATTAACTGGGAGCAGCCTCCCCGGGCGAGTGCGCAGTTATCGCCGGGGTCATCGGCGCTAGGAAACGGATACAGAGTAAACGCAGCCTAGCGACGGCGGAACGGCGGCGGCGTGCGGCGGGGCGCGGGGGGCGGGGCATCTCAATGGGGGGGGGGGGCGGATGCTCACAAGGGAAGGGCTACGCTGGAAGTCAGTGGTGATATGTGTGTGTGTGAGGGCGCGTGTGTGTGTGTGTGTGTGTGTGTGTGTGCGCGTGTGTGTGTGCGTGCGTGCGTGTGTGAGCGTGTGGGAAGAGTGGTGCTGGAAGCGGGTAGTGCGCGGGCGTGTGCAGTGACTCCTGCGCCAGTCTGGGGGGGGGGGGGCTGTATAGGGGGGCGGTACGGGGAGATCCACACGATTCAGCTCTTCTGTTCAGAGCACTGACTCACTGCCCCACACAGAAGGGCTCATTAATGCCCTTCAGTGCATGCGGTGCTGAGTGAACACCATACACACCACTTCACCCACAGTAATGTACCCTCCACACAGCCCAGCGAGCGCACCGCTCCATCAGCATGTTAAACGCTAAACACTTAGCCTGTGTGGTCTTGTAAACGGAGCCCAAACGTTTTCTCCGACGGCACTCCCTGTGTGTTGTGCTCAACACCTCGCCATGCTCTTAAAGCAGAAGAATGGCGGTATCCCAAAGCCAGAGGAGGTTGTAAGTGTTTATACTGTCGCACATTCCTGTGTTCATTCCCAACGGCATTCCCATACACATTCCCATCGGAATTCCCGTGCTCATTCCCATACACATTCCCGTCGGAATTCCCGTGCTCATTCCCAACGGCATTCCCATACACATTCCCATCAGACTTGCCGTGCTCATTTGCACTGGCATTCCCATTATAATTCCAGCACTCATTCCTGTCGGAATTCCCGTGCTCATTCCCGTCGGCATTCCCACTCTGCGTGGCTCGGGCGGATCTGAATGGGACCGGGGGGAATGACCGCGGTTTTCCGGTCAGCGCCAGTGAAACCCCAGACAGGATTTAATCAGACTAGACCGCCACGGCCTTTCCCAAATAACACTGCTGCCCCCTCCCAGCTGACACACACAGGGCGTGGGGTGAGTCAGCGGAACTCAACCAGCTACTCAACCAGACAGGACAAGCATTATTACAGAGTGAATAAATGAGATCACTATGATAAATGACCATCAGATTTGCCCAGTTCAGGACATTTGCGAGACGCCGGGTTTCAGCAGTGGCTGACGTTGGCTGTACGCTCGGTTTAAAATCTCAATCTGTTTGCAAACGCTCACTCAGAGCACAGCCAAACTCTGCCACGCTCCTGTGTTTATAGGGCAGTAATGAAGGGCCACTCCTCACTGGCTGTGTTGACTGCAGCCCAGGAGTCTGGGTAAACACGGGCCTCGGGCCCTTTCCTAATAAATCCCCCCCTCCCCCACCCCACCCCCCACCCCCCCCCCCCCCCATCCTTTAAGCAAAGCCGACAGCAGGGCATCAGGCCCGGCTGCCCCCAGCTGATTGGAGCTCTGGTAAAGACGCACACGGTGTGCTCAAGGAAACGCTTGTTTGCTCGCCGCGCAGTCAAAACTCAGACAACAGGGCAAATGTGTTTTCGCCCTGGGGAGTGGGGGAGGGGGAGGGGGAGGGGGAGGGGGGTGGGGTCAGGGAGGTGCTGAATGTGACTCACACACACACACACACACACACACCAACACACACTCACACACACAGTCTCTGTGAATGGAGACAAAGGCCCAGTGAGAGCGGGTCCCGCCCAGGCCAGGGTAATCCTGGGTAAAAAAAAACACACACACAGGGCCCGCTCTCTCAGCCTCTCTGAGGGGGTAACGCACTGCGCCGCTGGCTCCAGGTGACGGGCGCGTTCGGCTCCCCCCCCCCCCCCGTTCCCATGATGCCCTCTGTTCCACCGCCCCAGGAACGCAGCAGGCACAGGGCCGTGCCCCCAAGTCGCTCGTCGCTACGAACGCAGCCGGAGGCAGAGCCAACTGGGGTTTCGTTACAAACAGAACTAATATTATATTAACTAATCAACATTTCCCATTATCATGAATAAGTAATGTTGTAGTTTAGATGGGAGCGGGCCTGGGCTTGGGGGAAGGAGTTCCGCCTGAGCTTTTTCTAAGAAGTAATAAATCTAACCGTTACTGGCCTTATCTGGGTGTCTTATAAAACATTATCACTATGCAGCCAGTGTCATAAAGTTGAGTTGCTAGATGAATCAGATAATCCACCTCCTCAGAGTTTTGTAACTGAGAGCAGCGATGAACCACACCGGTTACCCTTTCTCGCCCAATAATGCAAATGTGATGCTGCAGGCTCTCACTAGCCACCCGGGGCATTCCAGTCCTTATGTTCATCAGACTCCGTACTTTTGGGATTTAGTTTCATTCAGGCTTTCAGAGGAGTAGCGGGGGGGGGAGGGAGGGGGGGGGCAAAACTCACTCCCTCCATAACACAAAACTGGTTTCTGCTTTTCATATTTCATTTTAAAGTCATGTTGTTAATATCGTAAAAGGAACAGTGTTTGGAGATAGACAGACGGTTCCACATAACTGAGAACCCACCCACCCCCCCCTGAGTAAAGACAGACTCCATATTCACAGTCAAATTACCCATTTGTGCCAGATCACTGACTCTCCACAATTCCGCCAGTCACTCAGGGCAAGTCACTGGCGAGAAGGGGAATCAGAAAAAAAAAAAAAAAAAAACAAGCCAAAAAAAGGTCTTGCTCAAGTAGGTGTCCGGAAATCCCCACCCTTCACCTTTTACACTGCAAAATGGAAAGCAGCACAAACTCTCCCCAGTCAAAACTCCTTTACATACTCCTGCGGACTGGAAGATTTTTCTCCAGAAACGGGATCAGGGCTCCTGTGTTCGTGCCCCGGGCCACAGTGGCTCATTGTGATAGACTCACTCCGTCTCCCGGCCGAAAAAAAAAAAGCCCTTTGTTCCCCCGAAGTTTGGACTCCGTGAATAAATGGGGCACCGAATAAAGAGTTGATGCAGAGTCAGGGAAGTCACACGCCCCAGAACAAACTCGTTTTTTGAAGGGAGGAATCCGGCAGAAAAAAAATGTCTGTGCTTCTCCGAAACAACAAAACGGCTCGGAGTAGAAAACAATATCCTCAACAATACCCCCCACAGCAAAAACACCGGAGGAGGAGAACTTCTGAAACAAGATATCCCTGAAGCTTACTCGCACAAGAAAATGCATCCCCAACTTTTTAACTCCCCAGCTGATAGTACACATTTCTGCTTGCTGAACAGAGCGGCCTATTGATTTGCTCTGTACGACTGGCAGTGCTCCCAAGATGCTAAAATCATTTCCCAAATCTTTTTCACAATTACCAGGATGCACCCGAACTACCCTTTCCAAACAGCATTGTTCTAAAACCTGGAAAGGCCGTTTGGGATTGAAATCTTCCAGGCTTCAACGGGAAGTGTGGAGTGCGCCAGACGGCCAGCACTGAAAGTCATGATTAGCTAGGGCTGACTGCCATGTTATTTCTTAGTGTCTTCCTGCACAGGAACAAAGAACAACATAGTCTTACATAAGACGGAAATACCTGGATCAAAATAAAAAAGGGAACTGTACACATCAACGTAAGAGAATATCCTCAGTATAAGAAATCTTTAAAAAGGTGGCATATTTAATAAAAGCCTGGTCTATATATCTGACCTTATTTCCATTTTTTTTTCTTCCAGAAAGAATGAGCGGTGCCTAGATTTATGAGAGTGGCTATTGTTCTGTACAAGGAAAGAGAATAGCAAATGGAGAAGGCTCCATTATCCAACCGTTTGTGAGGAGCTTGTTACACTGTTTTCCCCACATTGACTCACAAATATTTTATTCTAGTAGCTCCGCTGAGAACTGGCAGCCAAAGACGTGACGCGCGCCGCGTGTCTTCAGAAACATCCACAGCAGGCGTCGGTAGAAATAGACTCAGCGTTTGGCTTCGAGGAAGCACACCGACGGAGGACATATCAGTCTATAACCGACACGCGTCGCTCTGTGCGCCGTCGACACAGTACTCTTAGCGTCTGGCAAACACTGCCTATTAGGGAAACTTCAGGAAACCATGAAGAGAAGCGGAGCCAAGGTCCTAGAATCACCCTCTGAGAAAACGATGCTGAGAATTAACCGACAAGGGCTCTGCTGCTACAGCTTTCGGTCCCTTTTCCTCATTACTTAGCATTCGCATTGAACAACAATTTCCAATAAATTATGAACCGCAAAGGCGCGCATAAATCTGCCATCTGCCGTGGGCTGCGGTAACGCATAAACCCTCAGCCCGCGTCTGATGTTTCTCAGCCGGCTACCACATGCTGTGCCGAGTGCTTCTCGCGCCGCCGTTTCCGCGCGCCGTGCCGAACTGCTCAATTAAAGCGCAGCCTTCTCTCGCGCTGCATTAAAATTAAACGGCGCACATTTTCCACCCTCCACAAAAAAAACCAATTAAACGTGATATTAGGCTAATATAACCAGACGGCAGATGATGTAGCACCGTGAATAAAGAGAAACTAGAAAGGAAATAGACCTACAATTAAGATGAATGCGATGTTAAATGATCGTTTTTCTTTAAATTCACAGCAAAAGGAGCAAAAAATAAAAATGTAATTATTGTTAGCTATAGGCTGCATTGTTGGCTATCGGCAAACCTTCTAACTTTTATGTCTTTCAGCTCTGTTACATCTGAGCAATTATTCAACTATATCTACTCCAACTGCAAGCCTCAACAAGACAGGCCTGACAGTGTCTCACGTTTTATTTGGACCTGAGAAAAATCCAGAAACGCAGCAAAACGCATCTCGTCTGAACCGACTGTGGGATCAAGCACACCCTCCCCACACTCGTGTTTTTCAAAGACACGATCGCTTCACGGCCAAGTCAAAAACGGCAGGCAGGACTGTTCACCGCAGAGTCATCGACACCCTGGAAAATCATCAAGCAGGGCTTTAATGCAAGAGGTTTTCAACCTGTTTTGATCCCCCACACATGCTCAAAGGCATCCTGGAGACCCCCATCATAAGTTAAAAAAAGAGTTTTAGTGAACATGGCAGATTCCAAAATGGGTTTGCTAAGATACAATACTTTCCGTTACCACATTAATACCTTTCACACATTAAGTAGCCTGGCTTTTAGATGGCCTCAGGCTCATCACTGGCAAGAGCTCCTAACTGTCCCCACAGGAAACAGAGACAAGACAGCCCAACCAGGAAATACACACAGTGAAGACAGAACTATGAATGTTCCTTCTGAAAGGTCAACCAGATAGAAAACCAATCCCAATCCCATGCCACCCCCCAACACTGGAACACAGTCCAGAACATTCTTCAATTAGCCTAGATCTGAGGACAAAGAATACAGATGTAGCCTATTTGTTTTATGCATTTAGAATACAGGAAGCAAAAACAGCAAAGTGGTAACATTTTTGAGACAATTGGTCCATTTTGTCATCACTGCGTTTTTTTGCACATAGGCCTAGATGTCAGATGATTGACAGATGGACAGGATAGGGTCAACTGGCAGCAGGTGAGGCCATTAGTCCTAAAAAAAGGGAAAGCAACTCCCACCCAAATTTGGGTTTTTTTTTACGTGTTACTTTTCCTGATAGCAGCGGGAAAGTGAACAGGTGCAACAGCCAAGCACACCTGTTCTGCTGACACAGCAACAAACAGCACCAACTGGACTTCATAGTGCTCATGTTATAATGTACTGTGCAAAATACTTGAGCTTTGAAAATACTGAGCCAAAAGATTTGAAAGGTGGATTTAGCACTGGCTTCACATTAGCATGATAGAGAAAATCGGCCCACCAAATTTTACTCTTTTTACATGACAACCAGTCTGACACAAGTGCTGAACTTGCTAATGTGTTACCATTATTGCTATGAAAAAAAGCTGTGTGGTTCAGTTGCCACATGGCAAGTTATGGTTCTTTGCAATACTTACCAAATGACCCACAACTTGAGAGAAGAGAATGAACTTCATAACTAAAGACTGGGCTGGACCCAACCTTCCAGATAAGACTTGGATTAAGACGTGCAGACTTACTGCTTCTAAAACCAGATGTAGAACCCGATGGACCTTGCCAAGGTTCTGATTTTACAGACTGACTTATTGTTGATTTATCACACAAATGCAAATATTATTCGCTGACTGCCTGCCAGGTAATTTTAGATAATGCATGAATCTATTTGAAATCAATTTAAAGACATAATAAATCTCCTATCCAAGCAAAAATCCATTATATCGAGCATGTAATAATTATAGTTGAGTTAATCATGTAGAATGTAGGCTAATTAATACACAGTGTTGGCTGCCAATATGATCACCCTTGCATGTCAATAGACAAGTCCCCATCTGGCCTGCTGAAATCAAATCTCTGAAGTAGGCTAAATGTTGGCAGTACAATAAGGTAAATTAACACTGACACCTGTAAGTAGTTTTTTATTTTATTTTAATTTGGGGTCTATATAGTGTTGTCTTCAGAATCTGATTCAGGTTTGAACACGAATCGCTGAATCAGCGTAATGTTCCCAACCCCTCCAGGTGCCATAATGATGAGCTGCTCAGTCAGAAGTTAAAAAAAAAAAAAAGTAATTTGTCATTTGTGGTGTCAAGAGGGACGGTTAATCAAAAAATGTAAATTCTCCACAATCCAAAGAATATTCTGGAATGAACAGAAAAGGGTAGGCTAAATCCCAAATTTCTTAAAGAGTGAAACGAAAGGGTTCAAGGCAATAGTTGAATAGCTGAATTAATTGTTTTGATGAAAAACACACAAGGCAGTTAAAAGAAAAGATTGGAGGAAGACTTTACAAATGCTGAAGCTGAGCAAAAACAACACACCAATGAAATCAGATCTGTATTTGTTTGTTGTTATTGCCTTGCAACAGATCCCAAGTAAGAGTTCAGCACGTTTTCCTCCTCTTTTGTGTGTCAGGCACCCACCCAGACAAATACCTTAATTGTTCCCACAAATCTTTGGGTATCACCTCACTGACCGAGGCCTGTTGTGTTTTTTTTTTTTTTTTTACTGTTTTGGATACTACTATCCTGTGGCAGAATATGTCCCTGTGCACACGGATTATGTTCATACATTAAATACTGCGCAATACCACAGAATTAGAACACATCCAAGGATTTAAGTATGGTCTGTTAAACCCTGGTGGATAAATCCCTGGGGGTTTCCAAGGAAAATGCCAAAACAAAGAAATGATTGGTTGATATTCGAATCCGAACGTCCGTGGAGAAAGACAGAAGAAGTGATTTGGAACGAGTACCCTCTTTTGGAGGTGCGAACGATAGGGTCGGAACAGGTCCATTGAATGCCTCCCACCACACACTGTGCAATCCAGAAAGAAGGGAATGAAGATGGAGACGCTAACGTGATGAGAAAGGCTAAAAGCCGACACATCGTGCATTGTTTACCTTATCTTTTGTGACCATTCATCCCGTTAAAAAGGCCATTGTTACACAGATGTCTGTCGTTAGCTACCATACATTTTAACGCACCACCATCTGACGCAAGTGTTGAATGCCAACACTGCGCGCACCGCCACAGCTAATGGAATACGCACAACTCAAGACGTCGAACTAATTAAAGGATATTGTGGTTTTCAAGGAGAAAATAAATTGACCTGCCTTTAAGCAAGAGACCTGCTTTCCCCAAGTTTGTAACAACGCCATTTGGTTAGGCTACTCCAGTCCAGTTTACATAATCTAGGCTACAGGACCCGAATCCAAGCGACAGGGCTATGAAAGTATTATTACTGACTAACTATATAAAAACAACCTGCAAACTCATTTGTCTATTATGCTCAGCTGTCCAACGTGCAAAATAACACGCAAGACTCCTGGAATCACCAAGGTTTCTTGCACAGTAGCAGGAGAGCGGCTACATTACACATTACACTTCTCGCTTTGACAACATTCTCAATTCGATCTCGTATGAAATGTATCGTCCTAAAGGGACGTGCTCCTCGTTAAGAGAGGAACGACCGACAGGCATCTTCCCACGTCTGTTTCATAAGGAAATCAGAAACTTTGCAGATGAAATAAGGGTGTGCCAGTGAAGGACAATTAAGTTTCCCGTCCTGTGTGAGATCGCATCAAAACGGAGTGTGCTAGGCTACATACCTTACAGCCCATGCAATCTATATAACTAAATTAAAGATCAAAATTACACATTCAAAGCACTGTGTCCTAAAAAAATATTTTAAAAAAGTAGCACGCTTAATGCATTTGTTCTCCACCGTTTTTAAGATAAGCAACAATTGCCTATTATTAGAAAACAACCATGTCCGATTAGCTACTGCAGTAACTTCGTCAAGAACGCCATTCAATTTTGATAGTTACTAGGTTTGAGGTGTGTCAGTGTTACAGTGGACTTTGATATTGGACTTGAAAATTAAACAGCCCACAATTCATGCACGTAAGAGAAAACAGGAAAGTCCTCACAATATTTATTTCAGTCCATCTATAACTCTGCGACACATAACATGTTTAAATAGCCTATACATCAACAGTGTTTGTGGACGGCTCTGCAATGCGTAGCCAAGATAATTCATTCATCATGCCTCATAGCTATTCTTAAAGCAATTGACACCCGTCGGAAGTCCAGGACATGTACAATATCAACCCATAAAAGTCTTGATAAAATTGATACGACATGATAATACAAAACCTACACGTCGTGTGCACTTGTTTGAAGTGGTTTGAACACATGGCTCAGGTACCCTTAAATTAGCAGTCACGAGTGCTACGCAGACCGTTTAGGAAGGTAAAGCACAGAATGTAACTTGCAATGTTTGGCAAGAAAGGGTGGAGACAATCCTGCAGAATAACTGGCAAACACACAGCACAAACAAACAAACAAACACATGCGGATTCCAACTGATGAAGCCCGTACATTCATAGTGTGTAGACAGTAGATACGACACGATTATAAAATACAACTGATTTAAAGCAACACAAGTTCTGTTTAACCTCGTCAATTCAGACCAAATTTACTGTGTAGCCTACAACGTTAAACACTTGTTAGCTACGCTATGTTTGCTTAACACGACATAGAACTATATTGTAGCTACGGTGGCTTGCTGTTACATATGTCATGCGCTGGACGAGAACGCATCCCTCCGTTATCTCCGGGACTCATAATTACAGGAGGTTAGGCTATATACCACTAAGCACGGTAGCCACAAAAAGGCAGCGCAATAATTCCCGGAGTTATAATTAGAGGAAATGCGGTGACAATAAATACAAATAGCAAGCTTGACGGCTTACCTTTAGCTGTATGAACCGAACATAATAGTCCAAGGACCAGTCCGACAATGGATGCTGGTATTTTATTCCGTCGGAAATACATGCTGCTTTTTGAACGAACCAAAACAAAATAAAACTCGAGTTGTAGCTGTAACAAAACAATTTCTCACACAAAATAAGAAAATACAAATATAAATGCTCGATAAGCGCGATGGATCTAAGATGGCTGCCGCCACCACCGCCGCCGCTTTGCAATTCCCTTCAATCACCCCTCTCTCTCGCAGTTTTGCAGCTGTATCTCCTACGGGAGCGATGGCTTGGTGACGTCAGTAATGTTATTATGGGAAGGCTTGGCTGCGTGGTGGACACAGTTTACTAACCCTGTGTTCAGGCAAGTGGAGAAGACGCTGCGGTTAGAATTCACCTCATAGAACACCACAAATTACCATTTTCTAATTGCATACTGTTTAAAAAAATCTTCATAAGGGTTGTCCACGACTTGGCCACAAGGCTAGTGCTGACTGATACCATGTAGCCTAAAGGTTACAAAAAGTCACCAAGAAAACCAGTGACCGAATGGGATGATGTTTAAGCTCAGCCTTTGCGTGTGTCGTTTCACAGAACAGTAGCCTACAGTAATGACTGCTCTACCATTTCAAGTCTGCACCGTTGTTATAGTTGCAGTGAAAAGCAGTTGCCCGGGAGACCACGGTGCCGTTCTTATGTAGAAGACGGAGGGAAAATATTTTCTGTACTGTTCACGCTGTAGCCTACTGTTCATGATAAACATCATGCCCATGTCTCACAGACCCCTGTACCACAGGGCTAAATACATTACGGACAGGCATGTATGCTTTCTAAAACAGCGTAATCGCGCTATCTTTCCCTCCAGCCTAGGCACTCGACGTGGTTCCCCTCCCTGATCAATTTGTTCAGTCTGCTAAGACAATGCACATCACGATGAATTGATAACGTTGACATTACAACATACGCTAATTGAAATACAATTATATATGGGCTGATTGTTGACTTCGAGTCAGATTAATGACTTACTTGTTTTTATATGTCCCCACCGGACTTGGGTCAATATTAAAATTGCTTTCAAATGCATTTTCATAAAAATTAGTTTGACACATTATTTAAATTAGAGTTAATTTAGTGTATTTGGAAATACTCAGAAAGTAAATTAAGTTGTATTTGAACGGCTTGAAATAGTACAAAGTATTTAATTTAATTTTATTTATTTATCTGGAAATACCCTAATGTACTCAGTGTCCTTAGTGGAATTACAGTCTAAATAACATCAATTGGTCTTGGTTAAAGTTTTGATTACAACATGTGTACAAGGCCAACAGTTGCATCAGGAAACAGGAAAATAAGATTTGTTCCACTTAAAAATAATTAAAAAAATTTTATTTACCCTTTATTTGCTCAAGGTAGGTTCGCTGAGCACAGATGCTCTTTCGTAGGAACGCCCTGCTTCACACTCATACACATTCACACCTGGGAGCCGCCCAGTACAACCACAATCCTCTATTGTTGGCCACTGAGCAGCTCCACTGATGATCATAGTTTCAAAGACATTACTGGAAAACAGTGATCTACCCAAGTTATATCTTCTAAAATTTGTGATGTAAAGGAAAATAAGTAATCTTAAGTCCCATAATTTGATGAACATTGTTTTTTTCCTATCATTTATCAGTTTTGTTCATTCAAGAGGAGGAAGAAGATATGTTTAATCACGGTTTAGCCAATAAAAGAACTCAAGAATATCAATCAATGGATGATATCAGAAAATGAATCCACTCTTTTTAGACTTCAATCTGATCAGGTTAATGAGGTTTTACTTCCTCCATTACATGCAGTTGCACATCCATCTGCTTTTCTTTTCTAACATCAAACCTGGAATAAGTACATAATTTTACAGTCAAATGAAGGTTCAAAATGCACGTAATACTATACATAATATTTCATCAATGAGCTGTGACATTCTTATGCAAATGTATACACATGCACACACACGCACACACACACACACACACACACACACACCAGTGCTTGAGTGACGAAGTGCCTCTCTATTAGCATAGAGACTGTTTACACTGAAACCCGTAAGGAGACAGTTGCACTGAACAACTGATGTTGCTCAAGAACAAGCCTAACAAATATCTACACGCAATAGCCAGACAAGCTAATTAATAATAAAACAATATTCCCCGGTGAATTTAAAAAATCTCATGGGAAAAACACACATTCATGAATTCACAATTAACTGATGGGTCTATAAACTAGTGCCTGTCACTGGCCTACAACAGCAATTCAACACAATGGGCGTTTGTTCTTCCTCAGAAGAGATAAACTGAAAAGGAGAAAGTGGAAGGCTACCCACAGATGTCTATCTCCTTTGGAGAACAGAGAAAGAACAGAATGTTTATTGTGGGTGTGTTGTGAGACAAAGGGAGGGGGGGGTTGTTGCAATGGTGACTAAAGACCTTGTGAGACACCCCACATAAGAAGCATTTCCCCCCAGTTCTCCAGTTTCTAACTGGTCAAATTATTTGTTTACTTTGAAGCTGCACATATTTGTCCACAATTCAGTATTGAAAAGTGAGAGTTATACACGCACTGCAATTCATTTGTTCTGTACGTCACTTTGAATGAGAGCATCTGCCAAATGTAATGTGATGTAATGAAAAGGCTGTCTCATTCAATACAGCACGCGGATGTAACAGTGTTGATTGTGGGAATGAGTATTTTATCAGTTTTGCCCGTGGTTATTGTTAACCTTAGTAAGAAAGAGGGCCAGGAGGTTTGTTCTATGCACTGTAAACAGAGTCAGCTGCTGGCAATGAACGTTCTATGCAGCACACCAGCCATCCTCAAGCCACACAATTCAGGTTTTAAATGGTGTTTTTTTTTTAGTTTTTTTTTTTTTTTTAAAGACATTTCAAAAGTGTAATCTTCACAGGATGGCAATTCCCTTTTCAGTGCTATTGTTCTTGCACTAGTTTCCCAGTCTGCAATCGCCGACAGCAACGGCAACAGCCAACAGCAACACCCCCCTAACCCCCCCTACCCCACCCCTGGTCTGCAATTGGGTGTTTCCCGTGGTTTAGGACCACAGATATCCAGCTCCGGCCATAAGCGCTCAACACAGAAATCTCCCCAATCTGGGACGCTTGACTGAGAGGCGTAGTTCATAGGCTAACTTTGTTTTATGGGTCTGTGAGTCAGTAGTCTTTGGTGTATGGCATTGCGTATTCGCCATGTAGTCTGCTTAAAGGGTGGAAGGAACTCATCTGGAGAACAAGGAGGAGGACATAAACAGGAGGATGTTAGGATGGAAGGACTGGAGGAGAGATGAAGGGATGGGGTGCAGGGCACAGTCGGGCCATACGGTGGAAGAGGAGGAGTTATGACACGTCTGTAGGGGGGGAAATGGAGAGAGGGTGGGGTGGCTCGTGCAGAGATGGGGGGGGCACAGCAGGGGCACTGTATTGGGTTGGGGGGGGGTGTTAAAAAAAGTTTAAGGCGATTCCAAGGGTCATGACTCACAGGGGCCCTCAAAACATTGTGATGTAATTGTGCAGGGACGGTGTGGCCAGGGGTGGTGGGACCCAGTGTGTGAGATCTATCTTTTTATGGGGCCCAAAATCCCTGGCATCGCCCCTGGGTGGCAGAGACAAAGCAAAGAGACTCAGTCTTCTTTAAGGAATGGTGGATGACAGCAACGATTTAATTGAAATAGGCGGTAAAGGCATCCACTGTGGGGGGGGGGGGGGGGGGGGGGGGCGGGGAGTGGGGGTGGTTGTGTTAAGGAGGGAAGAGAAGGTGCAGAACTGTTAATGAGGGTGAGAAAATTCAAGTGTTGAATTTTAATTTGGGGAATTTTTTAAATTTAAGTTAACCTCAGCACAAAATGATGAAAACCGCAACGAGGAGGGGGATGACAGGTGAGCAGGAGCGGCGGATTTATTACACTGACCCTCTGTTGCCTGGAACATGGCCCTGTTGGCACGGAGGGCATCAGATAGGTCTGGACTCAGGGAGGACGATCATGCATCTTCTCTGGGCATCTTTTATCAGTAGAAATAAACACGGACTTACGTGCAAGTGATTCTGAAAATAAACCTTGGTGAGTAGCCATTTTAAGTTCAGTCTGATATCAGCAGAATGGTATGAAAGGAATTTTCAGAATTTTTAAAACATACCAGTGCAGTTTTTTTTTTTTTTTAAACCATGGGATATCATAACCTGGGATATCACTGG
Source organism: Anguilla anguilla (assembly GCF_013347855.1). NCBI lineage: Eukaryota > Metazoa > Chordata > Actinopteri > Anguilliformes > Anguillidae > Anguilla > Anguilla anguilla. Next base: position 7,279,289 of record NC_049211.1, on the reverse strand, counting down.
ACCGTGCCTAAGCCGAACAGAGATTGGAAACGTATTGCAGAGCTGGCTGAGAGGTGAGAGAAAGATGAACTGAGAGAAAGGGAGGGAGCGGAGGATGACAGGTTGCTGAGGTTACGCCAAGCGTGACTCCTCTTCCCAGGGCTACATCAGAGACAGCGCTATGGGGGGGGGGGGGGGGGGGGGGGGGGGGGGGGGTGTGCTATCTGTTACATCAAAGCCGCTGTCACTGTCAATCCCTGTTGCTTTCAGTATAGAAATTTGTTATCGCGAGCAGTTATTATCTCAACCAGGTTGAACCCTGTCTCGGTCCCGTCAAAGATGTGTGCATGTGTGTGTTTGCCCATGTGTGTGTTTGACTACCCGTGTCTGTGTGTGTGTGTTCACTTCTGTGTGTGCATGTGTGCATTTGCCCATGTGTATGTATTTGCGTGCATCTGTTAGTGTGTGTGTGTGTGTTTGCCTGTGTCTGTGTGTGTGTTAACCCATGTGTGTGTTTGACTACCCGTGTGTGTGTGTGTTTACTTCTGTGTGTGTATGTGTGCGTTTGCCCGTTTGTATGTATTTGCGTGCATCTGTTTGTGTGTGTGTGTCAGTGTGTGTGTGTGTGTGTGTTAACCCGTGTGTGTGTATGTGTGTGTGCGTGCGTATAAAATCAAAGGCACACACACACAC
>NC_049211.1:6911117-6946117 GCF_013347855.1 Anguilla anguilla | reverse complement strand
TGCTTGAGCATGTGTGTGCGCTTGCGTGTGTGTGTGTGTGTGCACTTGTGTGTGTTTGTGAGCACTCGAGTGTGTGTGCGCGTGTGTGTGCATGAGTTGATGTGTGCTTGTGTGTGTGTGTATGTGCGGACAGGCGTGCGTGTGGGTGTGTGTGTGGTTGCAGTTGTATAGTATTTCAGTACAATAGCTAGCGAGTTGTAAATCATTTCCAATAATCAACCAGAGCTTCTTTCAGGATGTAATGATTTGCTTTCCCCCCCCCCCCCCCCCCCAATCCATGGTTTTTAATTACAGTCGACCTGGTGGCTCGTGGCAGGAAGTGGGTGGGGCTCCTATGGGGGTGGGGGGATGGGGGTGGCTGCAGGGTGTCCCGTGGGAGGAGAGTGTATTAGGTGGCAGGTGTCAAATGCAGGTGTAGGCAAGAGCCAAAGGGATTTAGGCAGATTCAGGCAAAAAACAAACAAACAAAAAAACCTGACTGTGGATATTCAAGCGGACTGTATTTCATTTCTAATTGTGTTACGCTATACAGAGTTCAGTTGTGGTTCAGGCGTCTTAACTCTTAAACGGATGCACGGGTTGCCAGGTGTAACATTCCCCCATTGCTGGGTTGTAACTGAAAGTGGGTGCGGGGGGGGGGGTATCGGCTCGCTCGCCTGTGATTGGTTCATATGGGAGAGCTCCGCTTCCTTCCCCGTGCTCCGCAGCTGACGGGTAGAGGAGAAAAGCCAGAGGCCTTAAGTTCAGAGCCAGGAATTCCTCTCTTCTTCCTGTCCGTGCGGCCGCGTTTCTGATCCCTCCCCTCTCCACGGCGGGATCGTAATGAACAGACTTGTGTTCCTCCTCAAAGCCTGCTCCCCGCGCCGCGCCCCGCCCCGCCCCGCCCCGCGCCCATGCAGAAGCCTGCCGAGGTGGCGGGCCTTGTGTCGGGATGTTTAATTTAACTTCCAGGTTCTTTAATTAGAGAGTCCCGGTATGTTCTCCATCTGCTGCCCTGTTTCATGCTGTGGGGGGTGGAGGGAGTAAGGTAAGGAGGGGGGGAGATGATACAGCCTTGAAATGTAGCGCGATGGAGAGGAAGTGCAGAGTGGGATAAAATGAGGTGAAGGAAACACTTTTTCTTTTCTTTTTTACAGTATTTGTTGCATTTCCTGAGTCACAGGGAGGTCAGCAGTCACAGGGCTCTGAGAATAGCACCCTGAGTGGCCCTGCACTGTTCTCTGAACAGCAGAGACAGGCTGGCTTAGTCCTTTGAAGAGCAGATTTTAAAAAAATAATAATTTTTTTTTACAGAATCCTCAAACGCGGTGTTCTAGAACTCCAGTGCTTTCAGTCACCAGCAGTGATTGTTACATCAGCATTAGAACGTTCAGTTAAGAACATTCTAATCACATGTCTGTGATCTTATGCCAGCCCGCCCACTCTCCCCCACAGCCCCTCGCCTCTCGTACCTGTCAATCTCCCCTCACAGTCCCGCCTCTGAAGAGCCCATTACCCAGCACCCTTTGCAAACGCAAGATGCCAGCACATTCAGCCTCTGGAGCAGGCAGATGGGAGTGAGCTGTGTTTGTGAGCGAAGCCCTACCCCCCCCCCCCCCCCCGCCCCCCGGCCCGCTCCTTCTTGCTCATTATAACACCTCGAGTGCGTCCCACTCGCCGGCTGCCAATGAGGTTGTGACACTGAGCGCCGCTGAGTGCGTACGACGCTACATCCGCGCGCTACGCGGACGCCATCCCGCGGAGGGCCGCCCTCCCGCCGCCCGCCCAAAATCCCTCCGCCTCCACGGCTCAAAGGCTGGGTCTCCGTGTGGGTGGGACCCCAGTCAGAGTGTGGCGCTCATGACTCCTGTAAAAGGCCTTTTTCCATTTTATTCTGCCTGCTTTTCTTTTCGAATTCAAACCCGTGGCTTCTTCCGACAGAGACGGTAATCTCACCCTCTCTCCTTCCGCGGGGCGCGCTTGCCCTTTCGCCGCCTGCGTTGATGGTCGGGCTGCGGCTGATTCGTATCCGTCTCTGTTTCCTGTGCGGAACGCGCGTTGAGACGCAACGCAAAGATGCGATGACTCGATAACAAGAAGACTGAAAGATAGGCACGGGTATTCATGAGAAGAAATTTCATTTCAGGCTTTTTGTGTGGGCGAAAGGTAAAATTAAGCACTGCGAGCGTGGTCTAGTAATAGACTGCATGAATCGATTATTGTCTGGAGAAAATGTGTTCTTCCCTCGCCTCTGGTGACCTTCAGAAAGTTCCGGTGAATTTCATTGGACAGTGCGCTCTCTGTATTCCCGATGAATCTTCAAAGCACGTATCACGAGTAAAGCCATTTATTTATCTTTTTTTTTTTTCTTTTCTATATGACCTTTTATGTCCAGCCAATTTTGTCAAGTGTAAAATTAAGTTGCATCCAGGCCTATCAAAAAACCTCTGTTATCATCAGACAAAGGGGTGTGGGGGGGGTGGGGGCAGGTGGAGAGGGGGGGGGGCTCTTAGTCATCCACACTCTACACTGCTCTCTCAGTGCCTTCCAGTGCTGGCCGCTGTCAAAGAGGCTTTGTTTTGCGCTGGTGATTTGTTATGGGCTGCACTAATATAACTGGGTGTGTGTGGGGGTGGGGGGTGGGGGGGGAACGATGGCTCCGTGATGCTGGGAATCGTGTCCGCGCTCCTGCGGGGTCAGTGATGAGATTTTGGCGCTGCAGTGAGGACACGGGGCGGCTTTTTTTTCGGCGCGCGGTGCAATAACTAGCGGAATGCCGAGCGTACCCGTGGCCCGGCGTTCAGGCGCGTTGTAGCCGCTGCGATCGCGGGCGCGGGCTCGCGGCAGGCGCTGGGAAAAGGCGGGAAAAAATTTGGGGGGGGAAGCCCGTCGGGCGGAGACCTGGAGGAGGAGGGGAGAGCGGGACGCGGAACTCCGCCCGGGGACCCCGGGGACCGTTTTCGGCGAAGCGCCCCCCCCCCCCCCCGATGCTTTCCCCCGCCGTTTTATCGCCGCGCTCGGTCTTCAGAAGGTTTAAAATACGGCCACTTCCTGCGATCTGGACAGGAAGCAACGTCTGTGGGAAACTGAGTTGGCCCCTGGTCCCTGCTTCCCACTGGAATGCTGATGTACGTCCCAGCCAGTCGGCAGCCGCCTGCGTTGATGTTTCCCAGGGCAGGGCGATGTTACCAGATGGAAAATCGGGTATACCCCCACCCCTATTGTACTGTGAAGGGATATGATCTGCATATATATATATATATATCTGCATGGATAAAAAATCCCACTGCTATGTTTCCAGCACCTTACTAAATCCATGTTGTGAAGAATTCAGGCTGTTCTGGAAACAAAAGGGGTCCTACCCGGTACTAGATAGATTTACCTAATAACCTGGCCATTCGGTATATATCCAGGGACCAGATATTGGAACCACAGTGAGAAGTGTGTATGGCAAAAAAAAAAAAAAAATTTGCCTCTGCATTCAATGACAATTACCTTTTAAAACAATTTCCTGCTAACCTATTTGGTGTCAGGTTTCGCGCGAGGGAAAATGTCAGTCAATTTCCGCTTTGATTCGGCACCTGCTGTGATGCGACTATCATCTCGCCGATCGTTATTGCTTAAGAAAGCGCGGGGGAGCGGAATCGCCTGCCTGTCTGCACCTTAATGCCATCATTCTTTTCATTCCCCAAATGCCGCCTCGCGCCCGCGGCGGCGGGACAGGGAGCCGTCGACGGTGTTTGGTCACGTCTCCCGGCCAGACGCTGCCTGTGAAGATGGCTGTTCTGCTAGAAGCGCGGTCATGCCTGGCCGAGCGGCGTTCCTCTGCGTCTGTGACGTCATCGGCTCCCCTGTAGATAAGAGGGGGAAAGAACGGCAATCGCATTTTGAGCTTCATTGGCTGGGGAGCCAGGCTTTAATTATTAAATGCTTTTAATTAAAAACCTGTACACGGGTTATGAAACGACTGTGGCACGTTCGAGAAGAAAACAAAACACAAAAGCTTATTTTAATAATTTATGAAACTAGAATCATAAACCCCATTATAATTACTTTAAAAAAAAATTTTTTTTACCAAAGATAACACTTGCAAATCCTACTCTCTTATATCAACTGCAGAACAAAATTTCAAATATTTTTTTTAAATGACTAATATGTAGCAATCTTTGTCACAGTTCATGCAGTTTTAGTATAATATAGTACCAATAATTAGTGTGTTTAATAAATATTCAGCACGCATTCCGTTTATAGTTTCCTCCTCTCCGTCAAATCCGCAATAATGTAGTTTTTTCTTTTTTTTACCTTTTGCAGAGTCAGATTATCTTTAAGGAAGCATTATTGACCAGAGCGACCAGTTTACCAGGCAGGAATTCGGCTGCCGATGGCATTGTATTATGAAGGGAAAGATGTGGCGCGGGTGCACATTGCAGTCATCGAAATCCTGCCATGCAGATAACAAACCCTCCCCTGAAAAATGAGTCCGCAAAGGCTCATGGGAGACTGTCAGTCAGTCACTTTCACGGAACAGATGTTACGTCAGTAAGATAAAGGTAATCCACAAGATATGAGAATGTATAGATGTAAAACATGGCTAATTAGCGAGATAATCGTCGCTTGTCAGTTTTCTGAAAGAAACAAGGTGAAACAAGGTTTAACAAGGTGTAGCCTAAGTTATAGTCGAACAATAGAACTTATGTGTATTTCCTTATCAATGATAATTTATCCTTCTGTGCTTCCAGATCAGTGGGAATTCATCTTCAGGGCAACATCATTCGCTGTTCTTCACTATGAAAAACACATGCACAGTAGGCTACTGAAGAAGGCAACACAAAATGGCAGTAATGTCCTGCAAAGACCATGTTTCCAACAGTGTGTCAAAATGGTCCCCTTTTCTCAAGCACACTGCCATTGGAGCAACTTTGAACAGAACATTAACTGTTTTGGCTATAACAACTCTTTTAAATATCCGGGTTTATATTTTTAGTGCTTTAATAAAATGAGATATTGATATAGTTGACGTGCATTGTTTGCAGTCGGCACTTCAAACAAGTCGAACTGCGCAAGGCTACTGTAGCTATACGCAACATATAGGCCATTTATCTTTGTCAAATAATTACCGAAAACAAAGACCTGTGTATCGTAAACAGCAATGGAAGGTGAAAGTCCAAATGTATCTCATAATTACCGTTTTAACCCATCTCTCCTCTCAGCAGAGTAAGAACCGACAGAGTCACCCATCCCTAAATTGTGTTGCGATGATAAATGCCCGGAGATGACAGCTTAATGCGCTTGTAATGGGGGGCCTCGGTCCTATCGGCGTGGTTTCCTCTTCACTATGTGTAGACTGAGAGTGGCCGTGCATGGCCTAGCATAGAACACCATTTCCATTTCACAAATGTTAATGTGCGGGTTCTGCCTCGCAACACGCGCGAATCACCAGCTTATGTTTTGCGAGGTAGGCGATGATGATGCTGGAATGATTAGCGTTGCGTTTTCGCAGAGCGCCGTCCTCCCGATTCCTCCTGTTTTTCTGGCCGCTGTATTGGTATTCTAGCGGGACGTTTGGGGGGTGCTGCCCCGGGAAGATTGGGCTTGCTCTAAAATATGCATCTCAAAACTGAACTGAAAACGCATGTAAATATGCTGTTGACGGGTAATTATTTTTTACAGTCCCGGAATTACACAGTTGGGGCATGGATATAGCTACTTATGGTTTGCAAATGCTCCAAGTGAAATTCAAACAGGCCTCTCGCTGTGCTGTTTGTCTGGTCGTACTGCGCTTTGGGTTGTTTTGGCTTAGTCAGGATACAAGATGTAAATTTGTGTTTAAATAATGAGACGTTGCATTTTTTTTTTACAGAACCACAATTGTACCCATAAGTGTAGTAACTGATTAAAGTGTTCTGAATTTTAATAAAGGTTTTTTTTTTTATTCCTCCTTTTGTATTTGCGCACAGTAAATTCCTAACACTGAGACTTAGTCATTAAAACTGTCAGGTTTGTCAGTCACGATCAGAGTACTGGAGGGAATTTATCGTTTATCGTGATTCCTGATTCTGACGCTGACAGAGGGGACCGTGGCCGTTCTTGTATACCTCGACGATCGCCGGGCCGAAGGGTCAGGCTGAGCAGGGGCAGGGTCTGGGGTTGTATAATAAAGAAATGGACCCTCTGAGGAAAAAGGGGTGGGAGATGGTCTTGACTCATCCACGCGCTACACTGCTCGCGCAGTGCCTTCCAGTGCTGACTGCTGTCAAAAGAGGCTTTGTTTTACCCTGGTGATTTGCTATAGGCTGCACTAATATAACTGGAGGGTGAAACGATGGCTCCATGATGCTGGGAATTGTGTTCGCATTCCTGCAGGTCAATAATGACGTTTTGGCATTGAAGTGAGACAGCTTTTTATCGTGGTGTGGTAATGAGTGCAATACACTACACGAGGCCCAAGGTTTACGGTGCTCTGAGAAAAAAAAACCTGTTTCAATACAGCAATCTAATCTTTTTCACACTGTTGATAACATTTATCTCTGGTAATTGCATAGTTGTAAATGATTTAATGCGAACGAACAGATGTCCCCGGTGGACTGAAGAGGGGCGCGCCTGTGTGCATGTGTATGCGTGTGTGCGTGCGCGTGCGCGTGCTATTTACACACAGGCGTCAATAGCAGTGGTAATCCATGTGTGTGCACGCAAATGTCAGTATAAATCCGTGTGTAAATGTACACTAAATTGACAGAAAGCCAGGGCTGAATGACACTCTGAACGCTGACTGATGATGGTGAGAGGTCTTTTTTTTTTAAGAGCCAGATCAGTCCCTCTACAAAAGAGGTTTGGTCAGTTTGTCAGAGAGCCATTAGAATAGCAGCGCGGCCGCTTCCCGAGAGAATTCCTGCGGTTCAGCTGGAGTGGAAGATTCCGTGCATGTGCCGGAGCCCTGTGGGTGGCTGCTGCTAGTTTTCATTCGGAGCGCGCGGTAAATGCAGCGAAGCCCTCCCGTCTCTGGACTCGGAGTGTGAAACGTCAGAGTTATTGAGCAGGTGCTGCGAGGCTGGGCTGTGATGGTTTTATTTCCTGGCTCTGGCAGAGAGAGAGAGAGACAGAGAGAGAGGAGGGGGAGGGGATTGGTTCGCGAGCGTGGGGGGGTAAATTGGACTCTAGAGGGCAGTGTTAATTTCCCTGGAATTCATCTTTACAACGCTGTTACCGAACGACTCGACGACATGTGACCTAACGCGAGGGAGGGGCTTCAAACCAAAACACTAGCTGTATGACGCCTTAGACAATGCTTTTCTGTGAAGTATCCTTGTGTTTTATGGAAACCTTGTAGCCTATTTGGATTCTTGCCGAGGCCTCGGTGTCTGTTGTATTCCTGCAATTTAAAAAACGTTTTTATTGGCTTAATTCATTGGATGTGTCACTGTATTCTTTTCTGTTTATTTATATATTTTTTTTTCTTTTTCTGTGTGTGTGTGTGTTTGTTTGTGTGTGTGTGTGTGTATGTCAAGTTTCAGAGCGACAGTGGTGGAGAGCTAGGAAGTGAATGCAGTCAAGGTTAGTCCCTGTATTACAGCCATAAACACTTCCCCTTTACCCTCTGCCTAAGTGGCCCTCTGACCCCACGCTCTCCTCTCCTCTCCTCTCCTCTCCCTGCCCCCTGCGCTGTGTGTTCAGGTGCACTGTGTTCTGTGTCCTGCCTGCTTTCCCTGGCTACGCTCACTCACGCGCCTTTGTTTTCCTAACAACGGGACTGTTTGCAGGGGCTGAACTGCAGGACGTGTGGAATCCGGGGGGGAAAAAAAGATGCTTGTTAAGATCCAAGTACTGTTGGGTGGGGTGAAATGTGGGTAGACCTTGGCCTCCACGCATTTGATAATGCCATTATGACCATGAAGATGAAATGGCAGTCATAAATGCAGCATTGATACATGGGTGGTGTTTTCGTCGCTGGAGAGCTGCTTTGTTTACTCTCTGGAGGGTAGGTTTTTTTGGAAGGTTTTTTTTTTTTTTTCTTTCCAAAAGAGTTCTAGAACTCCACTGCTTTCAGTTACCAGCAGTGATTGTGACATCAGCATTAGAATGTTCGGTTAAGAAACAATACAGTTGTTGCCAAAGGTCGGTCGTCATAGCGTGTAGAGGACTGCAGTTCTCAGTGTGCGGTGGTGATCCAGCCATTGAATCCTAATTAGATATTCCACCCCTCTGCTTTCTTAATAAATCAAGGCCAGAGGGTCCTCCATTATAACTGGCTCGTTGGCGAAAGGCTTTCACAAACGGCCAATTGAGAAGAGAGGGGAGAACGGCAGACACACTGAGGCATTTATTTTGATGTGCCCGACCCGTCCTGACCTCGAACAGTTTCACACAATCAGAGGAGATCATAAAAACGGCGCCCCCCCCCCCCCCCCCCCCCCCCCCCCCCCCCCCCGTGTTATAAATTCGAGTCACAGCGCGGACCTCGGGGGGTTCGATGGAGGTCGAGCCGCGCGGAGCCCTGCAGCGGGAGGACGTCCCTCGCCGGGCGTACTCACGCGGATCCTGATTGGACGGGATGAATATTGATCAGTCGCTGAGTGACATTTAGCAGGTGTAATTCATTTGCACGTGTAATGGCGGATGTGGAGGAGCGCAGAGGCAGCTGCCCCTTTAAAATGTCAGCCTGCGTGGCGGCTGGACGGATCGCCATTTCGCGGCCCGGGGTGTGGTGGGACGGCCGGAGTGGCGTTTATCGCTTTTTGTTTCCTTTCTGCTCGACGGCCACTGGGACCACGGCGATTAGAGGACAGGCATAGTGAAAACAGATGTTCATTTTCCCCCCTTCTCTCTTCTTTCTTTCTCTCTCTTTCACTCTCTCTCTGTTTCACTCTTTCACTCTTTCTCTCTCTCTCTCCCCCTTCTCTCTTCTTTCTTTCTCTCTTTTTCACTCTCTCTCTGTTTCACTCTCTCACTCTCTCTCTCTCTCTCCCTCTCTCTCTCCTCTCTTTCTCCAAAGCCCCCCCCCATCTCCTGTGCAGTCAAGCCCTCCTCCGCTCCAACCTCAGTATTGTTCCTGTGCAAATACTGTGTTTTAGCAGGATCCCCCGCTGTAAGCACTTCTCTCCCCGCTCCGTTAATGGGATCCTCAATCACTGGGGGGCCTGGGGGGCCTCCCCGCGCCTCGCTCCCCGCGCCCCGCTCGCCAGCACAGCGGCCGCCGTCAGCCTTAAACGTCCACCCGACGCGCCCGCCGCTGCGCGCGCTCGCCCGAGCGCTGCCGACGCCCCGGCGCGTTCCAGCCGCCAAACCGCGGGAACTCTCGCGGTCCGCCCCCCACTGAGACCGAGGAGCGTATTTCAACCTCGGGCGCGTAGGGTGCTATTTCTGAGTGTGTGTTTCTGTGTGTAAAACCTCTTTCTGAATGTGTTTCTGTGTGTAAAACCTCTTTCTGAATCTGTTTCTGTGTGTAAAACCTCTTTCTGAATCTGTTTCTGTGTGTAAAACCTCTTCCTGAATGTGTTTCTGTGTGTAAAACCTGTTTCTGAATGTGCTTTTCTGTGTAAAACCTGTTTCTGAATGTGATTTTCTGTGTAAAACCTGTTTCTGAATGTGATTTTCTGTGTAAAACCTGTTTCTGAATGTGTTTTTGTGTGTAAAACCTCTTTCTGAATGTGATTTTCTGTGTAAAACCTCTTTCTGAATGTGCTTTTCTGTGTAAAACCTCTTTCTGAATGTGTTTCTGTGTGTAAAACCTCTTTCTGAATGTGCTTTTCTGTGTAGGACCTTTACATTACATTACAGGCATTTAGCAGATGCTCTTATCCAGAGTGACTTGCACAACTTTTTGCATACTGTAGCATTTACATTGCATCCCTGTATACAAGTGGATGTATACTGAAGCAATGCAGGTTAAGTACCTTGCTCAAGGGTACAACGGCAGTGTCCTACCTGGGAATCTAACCTCTGACCTTTAGGGTACAAGACCAGCACCTTACTCGTTACACTACACTGCCGCCCAGCATTGTGTCTGCATGTTGTGCGTCCGCCCTCATTGTGTGGGCCTGCTCGACTACGCTAGCCTGCAGTACACATCGCTCAGTCTGAGCTATCCTCTGTCAATGAGGGTTTTAAACATGAGTCATGGAGCAGCGAGGCCTGTACAGGCTTATGACTGCAAAACAGTGAGGGAAAAACGATACCCGAAACAAGGGAACTACGCCGAACCTTATTCTTGTTAAAGGGCCATCATTCTCACTTGGCCAACTGGCTCAAATTAGCACGGCGAGGCTACTGCTAGCGGCCGCTAACGTTTGCTGAACCGCTCACCGAGGGAAATGGCGTAACTCTGTTTGAAGTGTTTTTGCTCAAAATGCCTTATTCAGTGTATTTTTATAAAACTCAGTCGGGCATACAATGCTATTATATAACTTTGTGAAATTATTACGCTTCATTTACCCATTATGGAATTGGATTGTTTTGTTGTTGTGCCTTGCAGCAGATTCGTCTGCACAAGAACAGCACCTGACCCTTCTTGCTGTGTATTGTGTGTGTCGGGGAACCAAAGTCAGCACAGATAAATGGAAACTCGAAGGGCTTGGGCAACGAAGACCAATAACGTCACATTCTGCAAGTGTTTCATTTGTACACTTGGAGTTAATCTAATAAGTTCTGAGGCTTGATGAAGAGCACGGATTCATATCCGTTTAAAAGCTGCTTAGACACTAAGATGCCAGAGGTCTGTGGAAATCCCAGGTCTGCTGTGCAATCGATGGAACATATTCCTTTCGTGGGGTCGCACTGTGGGGCCAAAGTGCCAAGTAATATTTGAACTTCTGCTAATGGATAATCGATGGCGTTGAGAAGTACAAGTTGAGAATATTGACTCGCCCGCTTCCCATAAAAAAAACAAAAAAACCAAACTGCTTCATCTCAGACAAGTGCATTTAAGGACTTGCAGCAATGCTCTGAATATTAGAGAAACAAATCCCTCAAAATGGATTTTGTTTTCGCGTGTGCTCGTTTTGTGTCTGAATGTGGTTTTTTGTCAGCTTTTTAACGGGTATACTCCAACGCACTTCAGGATAGATTTAATTAAGAATAGTCATGCCCTCTTGACAGCGCGTTTGCTAGCTGGCTGCGTATAATGGAAAACGTGCTCTTTTAATTGCACTGCAGAGAAACAAAGCTGCAATTCTTTAGACTGACCACATGATGGCAGTAGGTGGAATTAATTTGCACCACTTGAGCTCTTCAGCAGTCGAGCCAGTGGTTTGTTGAACTTGCACAGATGGATATTGTAATTTCCCTTAGATTCAATGAAAACGTAAATAATCTCTGTTTTTTTTCAGATCCAAAAAATGCACTCTAAGAAAATGTGCTTTAACAGACAGAACAAGCAGTTATTGTAACCACCAGCAACAGGGAGGATCACTTTACATCCATACTGTGAATTTTGAGCAGCGGCATGATTTTAATTAAATCCATTTGACTTTTCAATGTTAACACAAGACTTTTTTTTTTTTTTTTTTGCTTTTTTAGAAAAGCTCACATCTTTACATTAAATGTGGGTGTTCTGTTCTGAGTTTATTTTAGGTCCACATTCTTGTGTAAAGAGAGTTCTGGAGTGTGACAGAGTGAGTGGTGTGTGTGGGTACATGTGGGAGAGCTCTGTGTGTGTGTGGGGGGGGGGGTGGGGGTGTGGGTGTGTTGTGTGTGTGTGTGGGGTGTGTGTGTGTGTGGAGTGTGTGTAAGTGGTATGTCTGTGCATGTGTGTGTGTCTGTGTTAGAGAGAGAGAGTGTGTGTGTGTGTGTGGAGTGTAAGTCGTGTGTGTAAGTGGAGTGTGTCGGTGTGTGTGTGTATGTGTGGGTGTGTGTGTGTGAGTGAGTGGGGTGTGTGTGTGTAAGTGGTATGTGTGTGTGTGTGTAAGTGGTGTGTGTTTGTGTGTGTGAGTGGGGTGTGTGTGTGTAAGTGGTATGTGTGTGTGTGTGTAAGTGGTGTGTAAGTGGTATGTGTATGTGTGTGAGTGTTATGTGTGTGTGTGTGTGAGTGTGTGTGGAGTGTAAGTCGTGTGTGTAAGTGGTATGTGTGTGTGTGTGTGTGTGTGTGTGTGTGAGTGTTGTGTATGTGTGTGTGTGTGTAAGTGGTATGTGTGTGTGTGTGAGTGTTGTGGAATGCGGGGCTCTGTAGTGGTACCTGTGGTGTTCTGGTGCTTGTGCACAGTGAGGAGGGGGAGCAGGCTGACAGCACGCTTACAAAGGGAGTTTTTCGAGCAGCGCACCTCCCAGCATTTTCTTTTCGCTTCATAACATTTTTGTGTGTGTGGGGCGACCGCTGTCTTCCCCTGCCATAAATCAGTTACGCTGCCCCCTGCTAAAAAAACGCCCCCTTCCCAGCTCCCCTTCCATCTTTACGTGTCTGGGAAGATGAGCTGACATGTAGTTGTCAGAGTGGGCGGGGTTGGGGTGGGGGTAGGGTGGGGGGGTGAGGGGATGGGGGGTTCACGTTTGCTTAAAAACAGGTTGCTCCTAAATTTGCGGGTGAGGATGGGTGAGGGAATGTGAGGAGGAGGGGCAGGATTTCCGACCCCTCCCCGTCGGTCTCTCCCCTCCCACATGCGTCACATGACGCGCCAGCGGAGGGCTCGTGGGATTGGAGGGGAGCAGGGAAGGGAGCGTGTTAATTTGGATTGGAACGGGGCCCGGGCGGTCTGCTTATTGTCTCTGAGCAACGTTTCTCCTCATGAGCTCTCAACCATGTCATTACACACATACACTTACTGAGCCAGTCTCTGGGCCTCTCCTCCCTCCCCTCTCTCTCTCTGTCTCTCTTTGTCTTTCTCCTTCTCCCTCTCTCTCCCCCTCTCTCTCTCTCTCACACACACACATACACAATTTTCTCCCCTCCCTCTCTCTCTCTTTCTTTTTCTCTCTCTCACACACACACACGCACACACACCACTCACATGCCACACACTCATACACCACTCACACACTCTCCACACATACACACAATCCCCCCCCCCCACACACATACACACACACACCACTCTCTCACACACACACACACCACTTACACACACACACTACTCATGTGCCTCACACACACACACACACACACACACAGTTTTCCAGGTGACAACTAACCTCATGGAACAGAGTTTGCTTATTTAGCTTTTTTTTTCAGGGGCAGTGGTTTTGGGGCGGAGGGCTAAAGAAAGATTAATTTCCATCAGTTTTCATAGGAAGTGTATGAATGCACACACGAGCTTGTGTGTCTCTGGATTAGCGGGCTGTGGGTTAGGCAACTGGGGACAAGTCCCCAAGTAAAGGACCATTGAACTGCTCTGTAAATTGATCGTGTCTGAAATAGTGACACATTCCCAACGCTTCAGCAAAGGGAGTTCATCTGCTTCAAAACGTGTGCTACCTGCTTTGGTTACTGGGAGCACGGTGAATTATGTGACTAAACGCTTATGGTTTCCGGTGTTGTTGTACTATTGTTAACTTGTTTTGCGAGCATTTCTTTTCCTTTCTCTGTTTCTTGGTGTTCAAATGGTGTTCCATTTCTGTGAATGATTCTTTGTGTCTCTGTGGTGTTTGGCGCTGTGTTCATGGAGAAAACCTTTTTTTTGTTGTTAAAAAAAAAAAGAAAAAAAGAAACTTCTGTGGAATCCCTGGCAGATCTTTTCCGTAGCAGAAGAAAGGGATTCCTTTCGCATTAGCAGTCAACGTGTCTTTTGATCGCTGATAGTGTATAGACAGTGCATGACTGAACCCCACTGTGTGAATAGTGCACTTTCAGGGCGGGCGTGTTATCGAGCAATAACATATCTTTAGACACCCCCCCCCTCGACCCCCCCCCCCCCCCCCCCCCCCCAACATCCTCCACACTGCTGATTGTGTAAGAAGCAGCAGAGAGCTGCTTTTGCTTCTGTTCCCCGAGTCTGCTGCTGTTGTTTTGTTTTGGTTTTTTTTTTTGGGGGGGGGGGGGGGGAGGTCTTTGGGTTTACCCTATCGGCTGAACTTGCGCAGTGCTTGTTAGAAGGGCACAGGCAGGGCGAAGAGGAGGAAGAGGCCTCCTTCATCATCAGACAGGCAGAGGGCCAATAGGTGGTCGCCGTTCGAGTGAAGGGGACACACGAGCGAGCGGCAGAGGTTGTTCACAGGAAACGAGGCGCTGTGCTCCTGGGGGGGCGGGTGGTGGTGGTGGGGGGGGGGGGGTGAGCTCATAAAAACAGTGCTGAGATCACTCTGCAAATCTTGGCAGTTTGGATTTCCATTGTTTTCACATAGATCTCTCTCCTACCCCTGGATATACCATTTCAGATTTAGTGATTTACACTTTGTGTACAGCGTGCTTTGTAAATCGGTCTAGATAAGAGGCCCTGCCAAGTGAGGAAATAATCAATTGAAAAATATACAGTAAATCAAATTTTTTTTTAAGGCCTTAATAGATGGTGTTCAATTGGGGTTTTAATTGTGGCTTGCCAGTTAGAAAGTAGAATACTTCCTCTTTACTGAAAACTGTTGGATTGTTGATGTGACCCAAGTTAGCCTGGTTAAGGGGAGGAGGACGACGACAAAAAGACCCCCAAAGTGTGTCTGCTGAAGAGCTTTTATTCCCCTGGGCCGGGCCTCGGGGTCTTCCTAAAAAAAACCCGCTGCCCTGCTCCTCGGGCGCGGGACCCCGCTGGTGCCGGTGAAAGAGGTTTGTGTGCGCGAGCGCTTAAGGGGCCGGGGCCCCTCCTCCCGCCAGGGGCCCCTCCCGCCGCCAGGGGCCCCCCTCCCCTCCCGCCCCGCCAGGGCTCTTCCCCGCGCGGACCGCTCACCCGTATCTCTCCCTTTCCTGTTGTTTCAGCCACCAGGCCGTCTTATTTGTCTTGCTGGGTGTTTTCTTCGCTCTCTGAGTATCTGGGCACTGACTCATTTTTTTTTCTTCTTCTTCTTCTTCTTCCCTTTTCCCTAAATGAGGTGAAATCTGGCAGGAGAAAACAGGGCCTGTTATCATGGCTTTGTGTCTCGCCTCTAGTGGAGGTGAATGTTTGTGTGAGGGACGTGTGGGGAACCAGGTTAGATGTAAGTAGTAGGAACTTTAATTAGAGGGAATTTTTTTTTTTTTTGCATCATCTGAAGTTTTTAAATTATGTTGTTTTGAAGCAGTGATACGTTGTCATTGTTCCATCAGTTTTAGGGGAGAATATAAATACACTCAGTGCTTTGTAAACAAGGTGAAATGAAATATGTTCTGTTGTATCCTCCATTTTCAAATCTGTGGTATTTTGTGGGGCTTTGTGTGTGCCTCAGTTGCTGTTGTGAAAACGAATGTTTTTCGCAAAAAGAACCGGCCAAATCTTTTTCTCCCCGCATTTTATAAAAATGCTGCCGTTATTATAAAAATGTGTTTATTAAAACACACACACACGCACACACACACACACACACACACATACACACACTCTTTTACAAACGCGTATATGAAGGGAGGAGCGTTGCGGTAGCAGGCGTATCGAGGTGTTGTGAGGGGGAGCACTGATCGCTGAGCAGGGCTGAATAGACGCCGTCAGCTTTCCCAGATACATGCTTAGGCCTGTAGAATGTGGAGTGCTTTGCTTGTAACTGCACCGGTTGTCTCCTTTCATTATCTGTTAATGGTGCCCGACTTGACAGGGCCATGCGATAAACGGAAGGTAGCCGGGAAAACCCGGAGTCGGATCCGGATCCGGATCCAGACTTCAGCCGGGATCCGGTCTTTCAGCAGCAGCAGCCCTCCCCGACCTGCCTGAATTATGATTTTAAAAGACTGAACCTTCGGTCGCGAATACTGATTTCCGAAATTATAACTCTCAAATCAACGTTAGCGATTGCATTTTTTAAAAGTGCAACTTGCGCTTTATTTGATGTGTTTTTTTTTTTGTTTTTAAATGAAAGAGTCCCTTTAAGGAAGCGCCCTCAGCCGCTGGCAGGGGCCCCGGCTCTCAGCCTCCGCAGACTAATGGGTCTCAAGATGGCTGAGACGGGAGCATTGAGGAGCGGTCCTTATGATAGGGATGATTAAATCAGCATGGTAAGTTATGTCTACAACGGGGCTGTCATGCCGTGCAAACAGGCATTACTGTGCGACTGCGTCGCTGTGGCAGTCAGTATATAATTATCCCGCTCGGCTCGCGAGGCTGAGAGCACCGGCTACGTTTTGTGCCGTTAAGGATGAAATTGCTCCGACTTCTCAAACGGCAATGATGAAATAAAAAAAAATTTCCCATGCCAGTAGAGAAGCGTAGCAGTCATCAAAGCAAAACTTAATATAAATGTAATATATAAAAATGACATTTAATAACTAATATTTCCTCCTAGATTTTTTTTATTTTCAACAATTGTGTGGGCCTTCTGGGGGGAATTAGAGGCAGGAAAACTGCAAGAGAGTGAAGTGTGTGGATTCCTTTTTCATTTGGTTTAATCAATTTCTCTCAGCCATCAATTTGCGGTTACAGAGCTGCATTTTGTAAGGATGTGGCACCGCATTAATCCTTTTGTAATGGTCTTACCTGGCCAGAGGAGTCTGCTAAATGTAATTTATTTTGCTGAAACCTCCCGTTTGAACGCTGCCGTATATAATGGGATGTTTGCTTGTGCGCTCGGGATTCGCTGTCTGCGTAACTAGCCGTTTGGTTTGTTTTGGCTAAAATGTGCCTGGCTATGTGTGGCCATCATGGTACTGCTACCTTGTTGTAATGGTTACATACTTTCATTCTTTGGTAGCTTTTCCACCTCAGATTTTCAAAGGTAAAGTAATAATCTGAGTCCATGTCATAAAAACAGATTTTTTTATTGGGTAATTCTCCTGAACTGGGAATGCGTTGGTTTTGGTGGTGTCACCATTCTCTACATTTAAAATGCAGTGAACTCCTGTATTGGTGCCCCTCCTCTCCTGTCTGTGGTCCACGTCCATCTCCTAATCAGTCCGGTTTGATGCTTTTCTCAGCTTGTTTTTTTTTTTGCGGCTGCTTAAGGTGGAAAAAGAGCAAGTGCGGAGTGGCAACAGTGCACTTGACAGCTTTCCGCTCGCAGAAATGAAGCTTGATGTGTGTGTCGGAGTCGAGGAACGGGCTGGTTTGAATCAGAAGTTGGGGTGAAGGCTTTATGCTTGGGGGGGGTGGGGGGGAGTCACCCTGTCTCAGCCTAACATGGTGAGGGTTGGGGGGGGGGGGGGGGGGGGGGGAGGAGGGGAGGAGGAGAGGAGAGGGGGAGGCATTCGCCAGCCCTGGGATCACCAGGGACTTCCACTCAAACTGACAACCTGACAGGCCTAGCGTACATCCAGCACAACTGAAGACCCACAACGCCTCCAACTCAATTCCTATTGATCCGCACGGTGCGTCTTCAGATACTAAAGGTGTTAATAATGGCCAGTGCGTTCTGTTTGTTTGGTAATGGTTGATTGTATTAGCGGGGAGTGGAGTTAGAGCTTTCAAACTAATTAAAATAGACACGGTTATTCTTGTTGCATGCAAATCACACGCCTGACCCGACTCCTCTGGATAATGTCTCTTTGTTCAAGGATTGTTAGACAGTTGAAATGTCTGAGGTACAGTGGTTGTGGGTGACTAAATTGGAAAGGAAAATTATTGAGTGATAATTGCAAGCTGAGGCTGTAATATCGTGGACCGTGTTTATTCATCCTAGATAATTTGTGTTGTAGTACTTTAAAAAAAAAAAAAAAAAAAAGGAATATGGATTGTTTGTGTGTGTGTGTGCGTGTATGTGCCTGTGCGCGTGTGTTTGTTTGTAAAATTTTATGGAAACACACTGAGTACAGTAACTTGGCAGAATGTCAGCGTGTGAGCTTACCTATAATACAGAGTGAACATGTCAGGACCTGGACCGTTTACTCACTTAACGCTCTGCTTTCCAGTGACTGAGGTCATGCATTTTTAAAGGCTGCGTATGGGTTACCGTGTTTGAAAAACGAACTGGCTGTTTTGAAGCGGTGGATTAATCAATTATCTCCATATGCAGACGAGGGTCACAGTTTACAAAGCGCACTCCGGCAACATGCACCACATCGTTTTTTCCCCCGTTTTGTTCGCATATTTTTGTCTGTTAACATTTCTTAGGCTACCGCAAAAGTCCATTGCACACCAGTACATAAACAATAATTTTAATCATTATTATTATAATTATTATTATTATTAGCATCTTTGATTATTATATGTAGGTATAAATATCCACTATCCCATACGTTTGATTTTTATTAAATTATGGGTGGGTCGTGCATTAATCTTACTCGCAGTTGCCACGAATATGAACGGGTTGATCACACTCGGGACTTCGCCTTAATACCTTGCTTGCCGTTGCATTTTCGAGTCGACCGTGCTCTTAAGATTACCCATCAATCACGATCCCCCATAGAGCTCCGTTTTCCCAACGATCATTTGAATCCAGTCCATGTTTTTCTATTGCCCGGTTTTTAGTGGTGTTTGGGGGGGGGGGGGGGGTAATTCTCTCTCACTAGTGTCTGGATAAAGAAAGACTAGGTCAGCCGTGTGTATGCGTCTGTACAACAGCTGAGGGAGGGGGGCATCCAGAGAGATAGGCAGAACGTGGTGTGTGTGCGTGTATGAGAGTGTGTGTGCGTGTGTGTGTGTGCGTGCGCGCATACGAGAGAGGGAGAGGGGGGACAGAGCGCGTGTGTGGAAAAAGGAAGCGGAGTCGGTAAACGGCGAACTCGCTGATTTCCTATCGCAAACTACAGTGCTGTATCGGGTACTTCAGCATCGAGAGACACGGCACAGCACAAGCGGACCGGGTGAAGCCGTGTGTTTCACCCGTCCCTTGGCGTTTTTTGTTAGAATAAATTAGCAAAGCAAGGCCGTCTTTTGTTGAAGCAAGTGCCCATTGCTTCTGTGCGGACAGCGACTGTTAACGGATAAAATGCCTGCGTGATACTGTTTGGTCCGTTCTTGGATTTGGCCCAGGCCAGGAGGAAGGTTCTGAAGGGGTCAGTTCGTAGTCGCGGACGGAATTGCGACTGAAGTTTTTTTTTGCTGCAGACTGTTGGAACTTAAAGATAATCAGACTGGCGGGTGAGTATTATTAGCGACATTGTATAAAAGGTAGATGTGGCTAGCAGGGGGTGAGAAAGGATGTGGGTGGGTATGTGTGTGCGGCGCGGGGGGTTGGGTTGGGGGGTGGGGGGGTGCGCTGGGGTTGAGATGGAATGTTGGCAATTACGCCTCGAGGTGATAGGTTGAAAGCTTGGTTTACTGTAGCTTTCGGTTAGACGTGTTGTACTTTTGATAGAACACACGAAGCCTGAAAGCGTGCAGTCGCTATGGAAATGTTTTAGGTACGTATGACTTCTAGCAATCTCCAAGTCGTCTTGCTACTTGGCAAACTACACTGCAGTAAAACTTGGCTAGCAAGCGAATGTTTTGGAAAGCTTTTCTAGGCGAGGGTTCTCGCCCAGGAGACAGTATCTACAAGTATTGTCCAGACATTCCCCGCAGATCATTTCTTAACAATTCAGTCGTGTTTTAAGTGAATATCTCATCGCATTTACAACTGAATTGAACTCGTCCTTGCCGGGACATTGTGTAGCCTGTACAAAGCTGTAGGCCACATCATTTACATATAAATACAATACACCACATATTGTGTCCTATTATCCAGCGTGAAGTACTTTAGGCACAAATATCAAATTTGTTTCAGCCCACTTGGAATCTGCATTAGTAATTCTTTTAACGTCATACCTTAAGCATTTCTTGAATTCTGGACGTTTTTTAAAGTTTAGGTAATGGAGACTAAACAAATCCTTAGTTTAAAATCATCCCCATATGTCTGATTCCTAGACCCACATTTCATGCTTGGAACTACATACTTTGTAAGGATATCTAGCCTACCACATGTTAAACAGAGTAGCAGTCCCAAAATAAATCAACAAAGTAATAAATGTGCGGTCGAAAAAGCCTCTCAAAAATTCCATTCATGTGAGCTAGGGTGTGATGAGCTATCGTGGTGTGTTTACTCAAAACCCAGGGAGAGGTGCGGAGGCATTGGGTGGACTTGCTTGACCAGTTGCCGATTGTTAAAAAAAAAAGAAAAGTGGGGGGGGTGGGGGGGGGCAACCAAATCAGCTTTGCTTCCTTTTGTTGCCGTGAGTGCACAGACCATGCAGGGTGCACTGGGGGGCCTGGCCTCTGTGGAGCTGTGTGTGATTAGTCAACCCACAGTGATGTGATTGTTGTAGCAAAAAAAAAAAGAAAAAGCAAGAGTGATGGGGAAAGGCACTCTAAATAAAAAAGAGACACGGCTTTCATGTTCTGCTCTTCTGACTGTTACTGTTCTTGTTTGTGCGAAGGGGAAATTGTCTCTCTTTTTTTGTTTAGTTATTTTTTTATAAATTCCAGTAATATTCGTCATATATTTTTCATGGGAATCACGCTGGAACCCTGATCTCCAGGGCATTTTCAGATTGTCGTAGCCTAGGTGGTGTGGGAGATTGCAGGCGGTTTTTAAAAAAAAATAAAAAATAAAAAACAGAAACCAGTAGGCTTTAATTACACCAAACCCATAAGCAGGGGTGGCAGAGTCTGACTCCAAGCTAGAGCATGTTTTTTAAATGAGCTTCTCTGTAGGGCTCTCCCTTTTGTTTTTATTGGAAGTGGAAGTACTCCCACCCCCCTCCCTCCCCACTCCCCCCCTCCCCCCCCTGCATTTTTTATGGAAAGATCATTTAAAAGCCTTAAATGTTAATTGGCTTTTGGTCATAGTTTTTATCTTAGCCGTCCTTGGGTTTCTTTTGGCATATTTCTCTCCCCTCTCTTGTGTTAACTGGGAGCTGACCCCTGGCTTAATGATTCAGATGTGATTAATTCACTGAAGTGGGAAGACACTGCCTTCCTCATTCACAGCACAGCCACTGGAGATAATTGACTGGAAATTGGTGGCTTGTAACTCAAATATACTTTCCCAGAGCTTCCCAGCCCCCCCCCACCCCCCCCTCCTCTGCCCCCCCCCCCCCAAGTTATTATCTTGACATCTGCAAATGTTGCTATTAGAGATGTCACGTTTCACATATTTCAGTAAATATTTAATCTGAGGTAATTGTTAGCAGTGCTCTTTTTTAAAGGCCTGAGCTTTTTGTCTAACTTAAAGATGTTACTTGGTAACTGAGATCTTGATCAAAATGTAAAAACTGCCAGCCGGTGGTGTTATTTTGGCTGTAAAACGTTGGGCTGATGGTTGTTAAGCCAGTTACTTCCTGTATTGACTTTTTCTTACACTGGTTTCAAATCATTAAATTGATTGGGGGTGTTTTTGTTCTTCTTTTGTTTCTGAAACCAATTCTGAGATCAGATCAGTGTTTAAGCAGTGAATGGGACATCTGCCACAGAGGCAAGTGGGAGTTTGAATGTGTTTTTTGGGGGGGGGGGTCAACATTAAGGGCTCTTTCACTGCTGAAACTGGTACTGGGCGAGCTGTAGAGTTCTGGTTCCCAAACCTCTTCTGTTCAGGGCACTACGCTAACATGTTCTCCCCCATGGAGCACATGTATTGAAATATTTTGGAGATCACTAATGCATCCCAATTAGTACTTGTGCTCCCAAACATCTTTCCAGTTAGCACACATCAGTTTTCAAAATGGGAGCCCTGTAGAGCCCAGCTTCTGCCTTTGTGTTGGTTGGGGAACTGAATTGTGTAATGTGGAATAGTGGAACTGGTATTTTTTGGTACGAAATGAACCTTTAATCATGCCCAGAGTTGTGGGTTCACATTGTGTAGCCAACTGATAGCAAAATGCCAGATTCGTTTACGGTTGGTCAAACAGCTCAGTATTATCTTGAAACACCAGTAGGCATTTTGAGGATGACTAAGTGTATTGATAAAAAAATGGCTTCTAAAGTCTTCCATTAAGCTCCTAGGGAGTGTTATTCTCACTGTCCACAGGTATGTGGTGATCTGTGTTTTCCGAACGTGACTACTGCTTTACTCAACTGCAAGCCTGCGTTCCCCCAGCCACAAAATTACAACGTGTGGCATTCCCCTCTCCAGCCTCTGCAGTAGTGACCCGGGCCTCCAGTGAAAGCTTGTTCCGGGGAAAAAAAAAAAAAAAAAAAATCTCATTAATTGGGTACAGTGCAAAATGTTAAAAAAAAAAACCATAAATGGGTCTTTTATCCGACTGCCTTGTAAAACGAGCCGTGCTGTTTTTGAGGGCAGTGTTCAGGGGGCACCAGAGGCGGCTGCTGATGTCACGGTGACAACAAAGGATAAACATGCCTACTTGCGCTTGGCTGGCCCGGGCACGGGGCCAGCAGACTGCTGTACGTGGGGGGGGGCGGGGCGGCGGGGCGGGGCGGGGGGGGGAGCAGGAAACGCACGGTCGGCCCAGGTCTCTCTGGCGCACCTCGGGTAACGCTGACCTTCCGAGGGTGACGTGCCCGTGGAGGAGGTTATTATAAAGCAAGCCGGTCTTTCGGAAAAAAAAACAAGGCGGAGGGTTAGGGTGTCTGGCCCGAAAGGAAGAGCTCCAGATGAGACGGTAGTGCGCTGGTAGCACCTCAGACCGGCAATTTGTTCTGACGCAGGGGTTTTCCTGTCGGTCTCTGTCCCTGACGTGTGCAGCCCTTAGGAATTTTTTTTTTCTTGCCACTTCGTGAGCGAGCGAAAAGATATCCTGAAAAGAGTACCTTGTGAGTGATAGCAGGTTTTTACTGGGCGGGTACTACGGTGTCCGTCCGTCCGTCTGTCTGTCAGTGTAGCAGCAGGGTTTTTTCATTGCATGTACACCACTGCGGATGACAAAAAAAAACCAAGAAAGGAGGAGGAAGAAGAGAGAGAATCCTGTCATTGGAAGGAGAGGTAGACATGACAGCTGGTGGTTTTTTTGCTGAGCCGCGCGTGCACGCTAGCCTTTGAAAATGGATGGTCTGCCATGGTGTAAGTGGCCAGGAAACAGATGGTTACAGTCAGTGTGTGCCTGCTGATGGGCCTCATTCATATAGTCTTGAGTCCTGAGACATGAGAACCACATACTGCAGGAGAGCAGAGGCGGAGAGGAAGATCCTGAGCTGTTTATGATCCTGTCCTGAGCTGTTTATGATACTTTTGCCGACGTTAGCTTGCTGATGAAAGTAGCTTTAACAAAAACAAACAAATAAACAAGAAACTAACCATGTAAACTGGATAAGTTTTCCAGCATACATAGAAATGTTGGCAGTTGTTGGCTTCATAGCTTTATACTGAGGCACTGGGGCCTTGTTCACTTTGCAGCCAGATAGCTGTCTTTTATAATTGAAGAAAACGATTTGAAATATTGCAGTTAAGAACCATTGACCCGCTTTCCGCGGGCATTAATATTGACATGTTACATGCTTATGACTTTAGAGCGGAGACAGAATTGGATTTTTGCTATTTAATATAGTTTTGTTTTTTTTCGTAAATACCCTGGCCATTCCATCATGAGCTGTTTAAAATTGTGTAGTACAGATGCAGACCAACACCAGAAGTTCCATTAAACTAAATAAATCTGTAAACAGTGTTCATTTTATATATTGACACCCCCTTAAGCAGCCCTTGCAAATGGGGAGAGGATGGAAGTACTTTAGATATAACCAATAGCAAATTGAGATGATTTTGGAGCATAGACATGAAACAAATATGATTCCAAAATGCATGAAATGCTATACGACTATTCTCCAATTTTTAAAAAATGGTAACAGCTTGCTCCTCTGACTTTTCCACTAAAGTTACATTGAACTGTTTTCTTTATACTCTCCTCAGACTATTTCTTGTATTATTATATGCTCGGGAGCCGTAAATCAACGAGTGCAGATGCTGTTTGTTACAACTTCCATGTGTCAATAAAAGCCGCGCTTGTAGCAGGATAGCGCACGGCGAGCATGTGGAATTAAGTTTAGCTGTGGAGAAAATGGAGCGCGCGCTGGTAAAAAAAAAAAAAACGAGGATACGAGCCATCACCAGCTGCAGATAAATCACCACCGTATCAGATGACTGCTTAGTACACTGGAAGCGTAATTCCGTCCGCCGCAGAAATGGATCCCAGAGGAAACCGCGTCCCTGAGTGGACTCCACACTGGAAATGACCCGCGGTTTTAGACCAGAAACGCGCCGGAAGGTCAGGCTGAGGAAATACTGAGGTTTAAGGAGGAGATGAGTGTAGATGGGATTGAGCAACAGAAGATTTCTGTCTATCTCTACCAGCAGGCTCACAATGTACGCAGGTGCCCGATGTCATTACATTACTGGGTTTAGGAGAGATGGAAAGCGTCACATTTATAATGCTTTGTGAGCGATGTGAATGTAGTAGGCCTATGCCGTTCATTCAGAACGTCCTCCCGATGAACCTGTTCGCGAGTGCCTGACTGACCCCACCTATTTGCCTTTTAGCGATTTCAGCTCTTAGCGTGTTATGCATGTCCATATGTCGGGCGCGTGAGGGATTGGTCAGGCATTTAATCACGTTAACAGAGTGTGAACATTAACAAAAGAAACGCGTCACGTGCTGATCCCAGCAGAAAGCCTCTCTGATATGTTTTCTGTCTTTGATTGCCTCCCCAGAGGTCGGACCGCAAACTCTGAATGAATAATTAAATCTGCGAGCTGCTGTTGTATATGTACGGAGGAAGTCGATCCTCCCGATCTTCCAGGATGTATTTACAAAGAGCTTCCCGACGCCGCTCTGAAGTCTGATCTGAATAGTATGTGTTTTGGAGGGAGAAATCAAAGCTGAACTAATCTTTTTTTTTAGCGTGTTAAAACTCCTTGGTTATGACTAATTTTAGCAGTTAATGTTTTCGTGTTTCCATAATTGTAAATGTGGGAGTGTGAATGGGTATGTATTTGCCTACGCTAGCTTTTGGCTTTTTGTGAGCCATGACTCACGTTGCCTTTGGGTGACAGTGCACGGAAACGACTGTAAATGCTAGGCTGAATAAGTTTAGCTTGCACGTGAAAACATGTAACTGCTTGTGTAAAGTAGTAACGCTTAGGGACATGTTACCGCGCATAGTAGGAGTAGGATTCTGTAACAGACGTACATGTTTGTTGGGTTGATGGGGCTGAGTGAAATGCAGTAGTTGAGATGCTTATTTTAGAGGTTGTGCGGTGTAACAATTCAGATGGATTAGCGTAACAAGATTCTACACGGGACTCCCTGTTGCGGTGGGCATGTTGATGCATTGTAGATTAGGCTATGGTAGGGTTTGCACGCCAGATTATATCTGTGCAACTGGAGGTTAAGGACAAAATCGCCAGGTCTGGTGTATGTATGCAATTTAGTTAGGATATTGACATACAGGGCTGCAGGGTGTGACAGGTTGGATAGATTTGTTTACATTCATTTGCATACATTTGATAACCTTTTGGGCTAATATTTTACTCTGGAACTCTCGTAGTTGTGCCTCAGCAGCTCTCACGGCACCTTGCTAATCAGGTTGACTGCTGGCCAAAAGCTTGTGGCATTTCACTGTCGTGAATTATGTATCTAAATGTATTTCACCGCTTTGCTTGCCGATTAGAACATCTTACAAGCCTAGAAACGCAAAGAGAATTGATCTTGCTGTTGGGATAGCCAGTTTGTTGGGTAGAGATAATCTGTAATCCCAGGATTTTTGGTAGCCATTACTGAGATGTGGTTTCACTGCACTGGAAAGAAATAAAATTGTAGTTTGCCAGTTTTTGGATAGCACGTGCTGTGTGGCACTGCAGCATTGGTTTGGGAAAAAATAATAATAAGAAAAGTTATTTCTTAAATACAGATAATTCAATTTGAATGTGGCCAAATGGACAAAGGGTTTTACGAGCTAACAAAAGGATCTCAGCCCCGGCACGCAAGAATGTGGCTTAATTAATTAGAAAAAATGATTTACTGTTGGCTGAATGTGTAGAGAATGGGCAGGCGTTCAGGACCATAGTCTGAGCTGAACATTATTGGATGCAGAAAGGGGGAAGGAGGATCAAGGGTAATGCAGACAGGGCTTTTTCCCTGAAAGTGTGTTGTACCGGCTCAGTTGTTGCATAGAGGCTGATGAGTGTTTGACAGGGCACTGAAGGATAGTTATTTAATCTGTCCGCTCGATGGAATTGGCTGGACTTTACACAGCTTGTGTGGACAGTTTCCTGTTCCTGTTTGTGTGGTGAATGCTGGGATTGGTGATGCCTCAGGTTTCAGAGAGAGATCGCGAGAGAGAGTGTGAGTGAGTGAGTGAGTGAGTGGTGCACTGGCCTGTGCTCAGGCCTAAGGGCATGTTGTAACTGTTAATGATTTAGGGAAGGGGGGTAGCTGTAGTTAATGTGATGTTCCTTGACATTTTTTTGTGTGTGTGAGTGGATGAATGGCCCCTGAGTAAGTAGATATTTTCATATCTCAGCTTCAGAATTTCATTTTTGCTGTTTGTTCTGTTTGATGTAGCCTATATGACTAAGTATGTTTAGGCTAGGCTATATGTTAAAAGCCTGTTTATTAAATAATTTTGTGTATTAACGGTATAGTGCTCCTCCCTGCATATCAACATGCAGACAGTTTTTTTGTTACCCAGTTAATTTTGGCCTTGTCAAGAGGAATTCACTCAACTCGATTTTTAAGATTGTTTTTTGGTAACCTCCGATCCGTCTGATTGAACTGGAGCCTCACCGTCGCACGTTTTATTGGATGACATCGTGGCCCTTTTTCTTGTCTGGCATCTTAATTCGGCGGTAAAGTGGAATTGGAGTTAAGAGGAGCGCCTCTTTTCTTGTATCGACAGGGCCGAGTGGCATTTCCGTCCTTCCATTACGACTCTCTCGCAGATCGCATCAAACCCTGTCTCTTCTTCCGTTTGACTGGTGACCGAGGTGAACAGAATCTTGATTTCATAGACACACAGTGGCTTTAAACACAACAGTGCAAAACACTACATTACATTACATTTTATTTGGCAGATGCTTTTATGTGGAGTAATGTACAATAAGTGCATACCAAAGGTCACTAGAAGAACTACAGATCCCAGGTCAGATAAGGCACAGTTCTCATAAAGTATTCGTTATCCGTAGCCGTGAACATCAAGTCAAGCTAACACGGTAAGAATATATGGTCAGTGAAGTTATGGCAAGTCATAAACTTAAAAAAAAACCCCCTTAGTTTGTAGTGTAACATAAACCATACTTTCACAAGGTTTTTTTTTTTTTTTCAATTACTTCGTTCATAAAACGCGTTTGTCTTGAACGTGACAGATTCTGTCAGTTCGCAGGCGTTGAAGGCACCAGAAGTAGCAGGCAACGTGAGTAATAAAAGATCTCAACTGCTCTGTCGTTTGTGAGTTAAACACAACAAATGGCTTCCTGGGGCTGGTCTGGGGCAGTGAATCATCCCAACCAGGATCGTCTCTAAAATAACCGGCGTCAAACTTCAGGTGTCGAGCCGAGGCTTTGGAAAACAAGTTTACTTGGGCGTTGCGTTGTTTGGAGTTAGTGTGGTTTAAACTGTAAGTGTTTTACATGTGCAAGTTCATCGCGGTTTTATTAATGCATTAAAACTGCTTGTGCGCTCTGAATTATACATCATGCTGTGAATTATGCATCGGCTGCTCAGTCCTTAATGATAACTGCCCAGACTTTAAACGGATGTATCTGCCATTTTTTCCATTGATCTTGTTTGTGTTTTGCTAATTCCCCCCCCCCCCCCCCCCCCAAAGGCAGTTTACTCTGGAGGATTTGTTTGGCTGTAAAGTACTAGGGCAGGGTGAAAACGATTCCTCTGGGTCGTCACCGAACACAATTTTCACTTTAAAGGCACTTACGAGGGCTTGCCTTTGGGAATTATTGATTGTCAAGAAAATCGCCAATAATTTCCGAAAAGGGCAGTATTGAGAAATTAGTAAAACATTCTTCCTTCCTCTGTTTTGGTTTCTTTCTACATGTTTATCGGTTGAATTCTGGGACAGATTGCATGGCTGTGCACCTGCCCTCTGTTGTCAGAGCTGCATATGGGATTATAGTGTATATTGATGGCTTGATGGCTTCAGTCCTCCTTGTAGTACTGACACGCCGTTCGTCCGGTCGAACGCCTTGCTTCATCACGCACAGAAGTGGCCGCGGCTTTTGTCTGCGTGGTGCTTTGCTTAAAAAACAGCACCATCGAGATTGATTATTATCATGCTGGATGTGCCTCTCCTTGTCAGGGTCATCCTAATAATTCATCAAGATGAAATCAGAATGGTCTCTCTCTCTCTATCTCGCGCGTGTGTGTGTGTGTGTGCGTCGACAGACCGCATTAACGCACAGCGCCGAGCAAAACAGTCATTAGAAATGACAGCTTATTGGATTTGATCCTCTTTCCCTCGAACGCGAGCCCATTCTTCAGATTAATTAGGGAGATGACGAGGCCGCCCCAGGCGCCAGTGAAGCGCCTGACCTTTTTTGAAGAGGCGAATTAGGACTTTGTTAAAAAATGTAAATGACTGTAAGGAATGGGGGCTGGCGCTCTCAGAAACAGGGAGGGTGGGGGTGGGGGGGTTGGAGGTGGGGGGGCGGTGGGAAGGTAAGGGAGAGGATTCATCTCGCCGGGAGCGGGCGGGCGAGCGAGTGAGATTCGGCGGGGTTAAGAAGGTAATCACTCACGGAGCCATTAGGCCCGACGCCCGACCGAAACGCATTCGCACCTTTCTGCGGGAGAGGCGCGCCCCTCCCTCTCATTGTTTTTATTTTCTTCTCTTCGCACGGCCATGTTAACAAGGCGCAGGCGATTTCCCCCCCACCCCCCCCCGCGAGCGAGACGTCTCGGAAGCTGCGAGGACCGTTCGGGCTCCTGTTGACTTAATCTGCTGCTGTCTCGCTCAGAACAAGACAGTTGAGTTCATAAATTGCTCCGGACTTGTCTTCAGTGTTATATTTCTGTAATAAATTAGACCCTGACAGAAAAGGTATTTCTTGAGAGGTGGAGGGCAGGGGGCGGGTGGGGGATTCGTTTTTAGGACAAATGAATGATTCCACCAAGGAGCCTACAGCATTCTGTCTACTTCATTTGCATAGCGGGCTATAATGACAAAGGTTATTTTCTTTTAACTGTAATTATGTGGGGGAAAAAAAACAATGTTTGCATTAAAAATGTTAATGACCTGTTTGAAAGACTGAACCAAGGTTAATCATTTCATCTTCACCTGGGTTTCAAGCGTGGACTTGGGCTACGCAAATCTACGGGTCGTTTCTGCCCGAGGTCAAATTGTCACACGCAGCACTCCCACAAACCTACCATTGACCTTTTGAAGGTTAATATTTATGAAGGAGCATCTGCTTCACTATATCTATAAGCCTTTTTATTTTATTTTTAGTTTTGTCTTTTTTTTCCCCCAGTTGGACAAGCTAGAGTTCTGTCTAGCTAGTCCAATCACGTTGATAGGTAATTTACACCGGTTAGTTTTACCTTGTTTTGCCTAGGTTTGGCCAAAGGGTGAAATGAGTTCTCATCGCATCATGCAAAATGCTTTCCCCCGTAGCTAGGTCACGAGATAATGACAGGCAAAATTGTGTTCCACATTGTATACTAGGAACTAGGTTTGTTGGTGCATAGAATTTGTGAAGTCGGTTGTTTGCCACAGTGTTGTTCTGCATGCATTATGGACAGACCTGTGAATTAGCATTAGCATTTTAACACCACCCTCTTGCTGTATGTTGCTCCTGAAACAGAGATTTCCTTAACCTGTTTAAGCCCTCTTGAAGTAGACCAATTAAAAATGATTGCTTCCTCTTCTGGCAAAAAAAAAACAGAACTTAGGACTTTTTTTTCATTGGACACTGGAATGCAGTACCTCACACATATATTTGAGTATAAATTCATAAATAAAAAAAATACAGACATTTATCAGTAATTACAGGTCAGTGTATCACTGCAGATTTGTTTGTTTCCAGGGGATTGTCTAATAACCAGAACTCTGAATTAGTTTGGTTCAGCTCAATACAGTGATCCAAGAATGTTTTTATTTTATTTTTTATTTTTTTTTACGATGCAGAGTAAGTCTGTTTCTTTTTGCTGGTGTGGCCAAAGACCTGTGACCACGGGAGCACAAAGAGGAGAGGGAGTGCAATGTTTTTTTTAGTTTTTTTTTTTTTTTTAATACCAGCAGCTTTGTGTCTGGCTGTGAAATGGCTTCGAAATCTTCTGTTGGGACAAGCTGCTGCACTCCGAGCCCTTTTAAAACCCTAATAATATTTCACGAGGAGGCGCAGTTTTAGACACTGTTATTCATTTAGTGATTTTTTTTTTTACGGACAAATTTAGAGCTGAAAACACAGTTTTTTTTTTTTCTTTTCTTCTCTCTCTCTCTCTCTCTCCTTCTCGTGAGCCTGACTGAGAGTCGTTGACGCAGGACGGCGTTTTTTTGTCGCAGCGGATGAATGTACAAGTGGTTGTAAGAAAACACAAAGGCATGATGGGTGTTTGTGAGGGGGTCAGGCGTTCTTGACCCCGGGGGTTAACGTGCGGGTCACTGAGCGGGCGACTGTGAGCCTAATGAAGCTGCAGGACTCTGCGCTGCACCGCTAGATTCACCCTGCTAACTTCAGCCTGCTAACTTCAGCCTTCTGACTTCAGCTGTAAACTCCCATGGAGCCAAAATGGAGTCTGACTATGCAGTGCTGCACTTGGACAGATAAGTTTGACAGTTATTGATTTAGTAACCACAGAAATGTGGGCGTTGGCTAAAACCCCCCCCCAGGCCTAGCCTATGTTGTGTTGCTGACTTGAGAAGTGTATGACATTTATTTATTTCCAAATGAATGTTTGGTCATTTGAAAAAAAACCAAAAAAAAAACGGAAATGTTTCTTGTTGGTGTAGTTGTGTGCTGGGTTTTTATTGTTTTTCTCACAGAGAAATCAGAACCTGGCGCCCTTTCCTTTGTCCATTTCGCTCGGCCAAAAGCCAGTTGGAACAGCGTCCTGTCATTAACGAACTGAAAATGTAAACCACGCGAGTGGAAAGCGGGCATAATGTGGACCGGGCCCTGAAGCTGTCCCCTCTGGATTTCCTGGGGCTTTTCTTCCTTTGTTTGCGCTTTTAAAACTCGGCCATTCAGCCGAGACACTGCGAGCAAAGTGTCTCATTTGTTGTGAAAGCTGTAACTAACTCATTGGAGACTGCTGGCATTTTAAGAGGCCTCGCGTCTGCAGTTTACGGGCTCACTGGTGTTACTGTCAGGCCCGTAACCTGCCATTCCTGGACCCCCTCCAAAAAAGCGCCGTCCACTTAAAGACCCGGGGTTAGGTCTTCAGTTACAGTCCTGTGGCCGTGTACCAATAAAATTCCCCTCTTCCTGCCGCTCGGGGGGGGGCGGGGGGGGGGGGAAGAAAAGAAAAGAAATTGGAAACGACGCGGCGAGTTTTTGTAATAAAAACAAGCGCAGAGACAAAGCGGCAGAAATGCGCCAAAGATGATAAACACGGCGAGTGCTTTAACATCTGCCTCCGCTACAGCCAATGAGGCGTGAGTGATTATTTCCCCCCGCCTTCCCCCCTCTTCTGGGAGCCCCTTGATTCCACCCTGCCGGCCTCGCTGTAAATGGAATCCTCGGCTCGCGAAGGTTCCGTGCCTTTCATCAAGCACTGGGGGGGAGGGGGGGGAGGGGGGGGGCGTGGGGGGAGGGGGAGGAGGAGGAGGAGGAGGGGGGAGTGGGACAACGGCTTTGGTTTTGCCAGCAGGTGTTTACACTCCAAAGCAGAAAATGCAATATCTTCGCCATCAGGAAAAGAGCTGGCCTAGCAGTGCTGGGGAAAATGGCAAAGAAAGAGATAGCTCTGTGAAAGGGAGTCCCTGCCACTCTTACAAGGAGTCAAAACATTGTCGCAACAGCGTTTGATATTTTAAAACCAAACCCCCCCCCCTCCCCCCATATCAAATAAATAAAAACGGATTCATCTGAAGATGGAGGTTGATGTTTAAAACGGTTGAGTTGGAGAGGGTTTTCTGTAGTTCTGGCTTTCGCTGATTAAAGGAACACTTGTAGATAATCCTCTCGAATGAATGCGCCTTTGTTGTGTGGAAAAAAGGGGAAAGATTTCGCTTCCTAAATGCTTATCACCTTGGTGAGATCTGCCTCTCTGCAAGGATAAATATTTAATGATATGGGGGGGGGGGGGAAGGGAGGGAGGGGGGGAGGCTGAAACAGGCTGGTAGTGAGAAATGGCACTTCTATTTATAATCCTCCTCTTCCATAAAGTAATGGAATTGATAGGCAGGCCAAGGTTATTAGTGTGTGTGAGAACAGCAGCTCACCTCTGTGTTAAGTGTCTGTAAGTGACTGTGCGTGTCTCAGGAATGGTGAAGGTTTTTTGGGTTTTTTCTTTTTTCCACCCCCCACCTCTAGCTGTGATTTATTTTGACAGCCCAAATGTTTAGGAAAGCATTCCCCCCCACCCCCCCCCCCCACCCCCCTCATCTCACACAGCCATAGTAGCTGTTAAAAAAATCTCTATCTTTGAAACGCCACATGCTTCCACTGTAGCACATGTCACATGGAAAATATAGGGTAACAGCAAACATGTCACTTGGGGTGAGAGAATGCTTTGTGAACATGTCACGGAGGATACAGGCTGGCTGTTCGCCGGATCGCTCATTTATGGCGGCACAGATATACCGTGCTTCAGAAGGTTACAGTCAGTACGTCTGTAATGATGACTGCGTTTAGGTTTCACGCACAGTAATAATCTGATCATAGCCCTATTAAGGCAAAAACTCTGATTGTCTGAATGGTCATGTAAACAGCACAGTCTCATTTTTATAATTGGGGTAAGGTCTTAATCGCAATGAAGCGAAACACTACTAGATTTTTTATGCCCAGTCCTTGGAATTATTGGTGCATGCAAACGTCCTTTCTTTGCACGCCTGATGTCTAGTTTCATTCTTCCGATTAAAAAAAAAACTTCGTAATTGGAGTAGTGAGATATTTACCAAAGTTATAATTGCAAGAATATCTGACTAATGTTGGTATTAGTCACCTGAATGTTTTGCCTAGAAAATAAAAGGTGGTGTTGTGTTGGTTAATTGCCTCATTTGATATAGATTTTTTTTTCCCCCCACCAAGGAGCTTTGTGTTTTCTCTTAGTGTTCTGTAGGCACTTCTCCAAAAATGTTTTTTGTTTAATGTGAAAATGAAAAGTTGGACTGACATGACGTGGCATGTAAAGCTGTCTCCCTGCTTGTACCAGCAGCAGTAGCATTAGCATGTAGCCTATTTAATGAGCACTGCATCTGACCCGGGCATTTGGAGTCTGTATATTTAAGATCATGTCTATCAAATGTTTCCCCTTATTTTTATTTCCATAGCTTTTGAGAAATGTTTACATTGTCATTCAAGGGTTTACAAAGTACACTACAATAGCGCGATAGGGAATAAACGAGAGGTCTCAGTTTAATATGCGCGACAAACATCTACATTTCTTATCACCGTACATAAATTGTGTTTCCATGGAAACTGTAGTACACCGTAAGTAATACATACTAACACAGTGTTAAATGGGCTAACGATAAGATGTTCTTGAAGCAGGTTCTGTGTCTTTCGGCTGCAGTTTCTTTGGTTTTTGAAGAGATGTTGTTCTTCTCGCAGTAAATGCGGGTCTGCCCAGTGCAGGATCCTCTTGCTGTATTGTCAGATCCCGTTTCAGTCAAAGCAGGAATGCACTGCAGTTTCGATCAGAAAACCGTAATGTGAACAATAGTATTAACTATAGTATCAACTGCAATTAAACAGTGTAAAGAATTAGCCCAGATAAGCCTTCAGTAAGATGATGTAGTTCTGTTTTGTGTGTTATTATCATAACCACACCCGTGAGTTTGTCCTTGCGCGTTTAAATATAGAGCATTTTACTAGATGCAAGTTTTAATGGGATTTCCCCCCCCCCTTCTTTGTAAAGCCTCCTGTCTGTGTATGGTTATGTTTCCTCCCTCTGTTCCTTTCCTCTCTGAGTGTTTTTCAACTTTTATGGCCTTCCTCATCAGGAAGCCATTAAGGGGCTGCTAGCGTAGCACAAATGCTATTTGTAGGGGCTGCTAGTGTAGCACAAATGCCCCAGCAGTTTGAAGGGGCTGCTAGCATAGCACAAATGCCCCCGCAGATTGTATGGGCTGCTAGCGTAGCACAAATGCCCCGAGAGTTTGTAGGGGCTGCTAGCATAGCACAAATGCCCCAACAGTTTGTAGGGGCTGTTAGCATAGCACAAATGCCCCAGCAGTTTGTATGGGCTACTAGCGTAGCACAAATGCCCCGACAGTTTGTAAGGGCTGGTAGAATAGTACAAATGCCCCGTTAGTTTGTTGGCCCGTTAGTTTGTTGGGGTTGCGGTTTGTGGGGGCTGCTGTGTTGCTTGTGAGGTGCGGTGTAAGCTTGGAATGCTTGACACAGGCTATAAACCCTGCGTAAAAAAAACTGCACAGGACTGGCTTCAGCGGTTCTTCTGTAGCCAATTCTCCTGCGAAACGGCTCGATCTTCCCGCTACCCTCGCAGTGCTGTAAGACCATCAAACGTCAGACGGAGATCTAAGCCATTTCAACGGCTTTTTGTGACTTTCCCCACACGCGTCGTTACTTAAAAAAAAAACGGAAACAGATCCCAGATTACCGTCTTCTCTGCCTGTGTGACTGTTGGCCCGTGGTTCTGGATTGTGACCGCGATTCGACAGCACCACCCCCGCCCCCGGTTTTCGAAACGCACACCTATTCCTGTTTGTTGGGTGGGCGCGCGTGTTGTAACGGTCTAATAAAACACGTCGGCCCTTTTGTGATCTGCTGAACGCGCGCTTGTCAGGAACGCGGATCTCTCTCGCGCACGCCCGGCCCTCCGACTGCAGGTGTTGGGTTACGAGGCTCCTCTCTGTGGCCCGCTGAAGATGAGCGTCGGGGATCGATAGCGCTTAGCTTAGCGCCCATCTAATTGGTTCATGAGCGGCATCGTAATGCCGAGCCAGAGATCATTTTTTTGGTTCTCTGGCGTGAGGACAAATCAAACCTCCCGGTTGCCGGGACACGCTGTTTTTTGGGGGGGGGGGGGGGGGGGGGGGGGCGGG
>NC_049211.1:6886117-6908617 GCF_013347855.1 Anguilla anguilla | reverse complement strand
GTGTTTGGGTTACTTTTAGCATCTCCTTTGTGTTGCCGTGGAGAGGAAGGAATTACCTCGCTTTCCCCCCCCCCCCCCCCCCCCGGCTCCCCCAAATCTCGCAGCTGTGCTAGAAGCTGAGCTTTAGCGTTTCCTGAGTGTGTTTGTATCTGATCTGGCGCTCTCTCTCTCTCTCTCTCCGCCCCGTTGCCGTGCTCAAAGCGGGGCTCGCTCAGCTGGAGTCGCCGCCGCGCGCGCGACGCACGAGACACCCCCCCCCCCACCACCCCCACCACCCCTTCGCCGGCTTTGTTGTTAAACACAGCGCATTTACAGGCCCTTGCGTTTTTCCCGGGCCCCGGCGAAGGACGCGACGCGTAATCGAATACATTACAGTTGTTACGGCATTATGGAATGATAAAAAAATAAAAATAAATAAAATATGCAGCCCCGATTGCTGGAGGCAGCGCAGAGCGCGCAGTATCAGTCAGGGATCAAGTCTCCATTTCACACATGGACGGGCGGAGTTAATCTGATCTCAAACAGCGCTACTGTACGCCACTTAAAAAGCGGAGCCAGAACCCACACCAACACAAGCCCTTTTTTTGTTCTGGGGCCTGGTTTCAGGTTTTCTCTCTCTCAACATCTGCTCGGAAAAAATGAAAAATACAACAGAATAGGTTAGGAAAAACAATAATGTGCACAAAATAGCATTTGTGTGTGTGTATCTACGTGTGATGTGTCTGTGTGCTTGTGTGCGTGTCTGTGTGATGTGTGTATGGTATGTGTGCGTGTGTGTGTGTGATATGATGATTATGTGCGTGTATATAATACGATGTATCTGTGATGTGTGTGTGTGATATGATGATTATGTGTGATGTGTGTGACGTAATGACTGAGTGTGTGTAATGTGTGTGAGAGATGTGTGTGCGCGTGCGTGTGTGATATGATGTGTGTGTGTGTGCGCGCGTGTGATATGATGTATGTGTGTGTGTGTGTGTGTCTGGCTGTGTGTGTGATATGATGTGCGTGTGTGTGTGTGTGTCTGTCTGTGTGTGTGATATGATGTATGTGCGTATGTATGATATGGTGTGTGTGTGCGTGTGTGTGTGATATGGTGTGTGTGTGCGCATGTGTGTGTGTGTGGTATGGTTTGTGTGCGATATGGTGTGTGTGCGCACGCGTGTGCGTGTGTGATGTGTGTGTGTGTGTGTGTGTGTGTGTGATATGGTGTGTGTGCGCGCATGCGTGTGTGTGTGTGTGTGATATGGTGTGTGTGCGCGTGTGTGTGTGATATGGTGTGTGTGTGCGCATGCGTGTGTGTGTGATATGGTGTGTGTGTGTGCGCGTGTGTGTGTGTGTGATATGGTGTGTGTGCGCGCATGCGTGTGTGTGTGATATGGTGTGTGCGCACGCGCGTGCGTGTGTGTGTGATATGGTGTGTGTGTGTGTGATATGGTGTGTGTGTGTGTGTGTGTGTGATATGGTGTGTGCGCACGCGCGTGCGTGTGTGTGTGATGTGATGTGTGTGTGTGTGTGTGTGTGTGTGATATGGTGTGTGTGTGTGTGTGTGATATGATGTATGTGTGCGCGCGTGCGTGCGTGTGTGTGTGATATGGTGTGTGTGTGCGTGTGTGTGTGATATGGTGTGTGCGCACGCGCGTGCGTGTGTGTGTGATGTGATGTGTGTGTGTGTGTGTGTGTGTGTGATATGGTGTGTGTGTGTGTGTGTGTGATATGGTGTGTGTGCGCGTGCGCGTGCGTGTGTGTGTGATATGGTGTGTGTGCGCACGCGCGTGTGTGTGTGATATGGTGTGTGTGCGCGCGTGCGTGTGTGTGTGATATGGTGTGTGTGCGCGCATGCGTGTGTGTGTGATATGGTGTGTGTGCGCGCGTGCGTGCGTGTGTGTGTGATATGATGTATGTGTGTGTGTATCTTTCCCAGGACCCTCTCAGGGTTAGCTGAAACGCTGGAGCTGTAATAGTCAGATGCATGTTTTATGAGTCGTCCACAGAGGATAGGGCAGCTCAGATCCTGCCTGTTCCTCCAGCATTTTATTACCCCCCTCCCCCTCCCCCCCGCTCTTTTCAGTGAAAGGAAACACATTTAGAATTATATTTACAACATGCCCTCGTGGTGGGCTATAGTTTAAAAGCAGCGGTTACTCAGAAGCATTTAAAAAAAAAATGATTTATATTGTTTTCCCGTGAGTGTTTAAAGTGCATTGTCTGTGGCCGTGGAGGATCGCTGTTTGTTCAGAGAGAAAGAGTCGAGCGTAAAACCTTGACATCGTGATCTCCCCTTCACATGTAATTTATTATTTTTTTTGTGACATTTCATTATTCATTTTTTTTTTAGTAATTACATATATTACCGGCTGAGGACAGGCTGCTGCAGATGTGAAAACGGAGGGGCTGTCTTTTTTAAACGATGTTTTATTAGCTTTAATGCCTCACACAAACGGGGGTGAGAGAGGGAGAGAGAGAGGGAGAGAGACACAGAGAGACAGAGACAGAGAGAGAGGGAGAGGGGGAGAGAGAGTGAGAGAGGGAGAGAGACAGAGAGAGAGAGGGAGAGAGGGACAGTGAGAGAGAGAGAGGGAGAGTGACACAGAGACAGAGAGAGGGAGGGAGAGAGAGAGAGAGAGACAGTGAGAGAGGGAGAGGGAGGGAGAGGGAGAGGGAGAGAGACACAGAGAGAGCGAGAGGGAGGGAGAGAGAGAGAGAGAGAGAGACAGTGAGAGAGGGAGGGAGAGGGAGAGGGAGAGAGAGGGGGAGAGAGAGAGAAGGAGAGGGAGAGAGAGGGAGAGGGAGAGGGAGAGAGACACAGAGAGACAGAGAGAGAGAGAGAGGGAGAGGGAGAGAGGGAGAGAGACAGAGAGACAGAGGGAGAGGGAGAGAGACACAGAGACACAGAGAGAGAGCGAGAGGCTTGGCTGGGAGGATGAAGTGTAACAAAGAGGGGTTAGTGAGTGCAGCCGGCGCCATCAGAGAGGCCGTTGCCCGGCGGTTAGCGGGTGACGGAGAGGTGGCCCGCTCCAGAAACAAAAGCCGTGGCTAATTAGCGGTAATGCCATCCCGAGGTACCTGGGGGGGGGGGGGGCGGAGCGGAGCCGCT
Source organism: Anguilla anguilla (assembly GCF_013347855.1). Classification (NCBI taxonomy): domain Eukaryota; kingdom Metazoa; phylum Chordata; class Actinopteri; order Anguilliformes; family Anguillidae; genus Anguilla; species Anguilla anguilla. The sequence goes on along the minus strand of NC_049211.1, from coordinate 6,905,520 downwards.
CTTGGCACCGCGGCCGCGTCGCCGCGACGACGCCGCGATGCAGCTCTGAATGGGGGGGGGGGGCTCGTTCGCCGCCCCATCTGCTCGGAGACGTGGAGTTAAAAACGCCACCAGATCGCCTGTAAATAATTCAGTCCGCAAATGTTTGTGCGCGGCTGACCCCACGGCCTCTCTGCGCCGCCGCTGGGAACAGCTCTCTCTCTCTCTCTCCCGCCACGAGACAGAAGAGAAGCGTGCGTGTGCGTGTGCGTGTGTGTGTGTGTGTGTGCGCATGTGTGTGTATATGTGTGTGTGTGCGCGCGTGTGTGTGTGTGTGTGTGTGTGAGTGTGTGTGTGTGCGCATGTGTGTGTATGTGTGTGTGTGTGATGTGTGTGTGTGTGTGCGTGTTTGTGTGTGTATGTGTTTGTGTGAGAGAGTGTGTGTGTGTGAGAGTGAGAGATAGAGAGAGAGAGATGGAGGGAGGGAGAGAGAGAGAGATAGAGGGTGTGTGTGTGTGTGTGTGAGAGTGAGAGATAGATAGAGAGAAAGAGAGGGAGGGAGAGAGAGAGAGAGAGATAGAGAGGGTGTGTGTGTCTGTGTGTGTGTGTGAGAGTGAGAGATAGATAGAGAGATAGAGAGGGAGGGAGAGAGAGAGAGAGATAGAGGGTGTGTGTGTGTGTTTCTGCCTGTGTGACTGTCTGTAGGGGACAATAGAGTCTTCCTCAGTGCCCTGAGTAGTGTTGCTGTGCGTCTCGCTCTCCTGGGTAATATCATGTCTCCCAGCCCGGCTCCTGAGAGCGGTAATTATAGGTTTCTGGCTGAGAGGGGAGCTCTCCGGAAGGTGAATCATGTAGTGAAAGGATGACATGTTGTTTTAGGCGAGCTGGTAATGTGTGGCGAAGGAGAGCCCTGTCCGCTTCCCCTGCCCACAGCCCTGCGCCTGTCTGCGTGTGTGTGTGTAATCCTTTGTTTGCTCATCACACGGCTCTCCATTGTATTAATCAGGAAATGCTCTGGGCGTTTGATTGAGGAAGCCCTGCGTTTTTTTATTGCCTAACCCCCCGCCCCCCCCCCCCGGCCGCCCGCCCCCCATTATACACAGCGCGGTCTATCTGAGCGTTTTATCTCATCTCATGCACTCACACTTGACTGGCAAGACAATTAATTCACTTGATGGATGGATCAAAGGAACACATGGGGGGGGGGGGAGGGGTGAGGGGGAAGGGGAGGGGCTTAAAAAGAATAAAATAAATAAAGACAGTTTAATTGTGAACGTATTCCAACGGGATCCGTGTGAACATCGCCGTGGAAACGGCGTTCGGAAACAAAAGCCTGCGGAGATGTAGCGGAGCCCTCTGGAGACTCTGCTGAAGAGCTGGGTGTCTCGGGAGAGAGAGAGAGCGGTGTGTCGGCACACAGCAGAAAGCCGTCTCAATCTCCCCCCTCCTTTTTTAAAATCTCTTTTTTTCTTCTTCTTGTTTTTTTTTTTTGTAAAGGAAGCAGCCGGTTGCTGTGATGGTTTTTGGTGACCGGCCTGTTTGGCGGTTACGAAACGGTAATGCGTCTCCTCGGCGCCCGCGAAAGCCTGTCGCGGATCCGATAAGCCGCGTCTGTCCACCCGGGGGGCGTGGGGGGGCGTGGGGGGGGGGGGGGGAGCCACGCTAACAATTCAATCTGGAGATTTAATGCTTCTCCTCTTAACGCTCATGTATCCCTGTTAATACAACTCCCCTTTTTCCCAATATCTTTCTGATTAGACTAATCACACGAGGCCTGTTTGTTTTTGAGAGTGAGTGTTCACTTGTTGCGTCCCCTCTGGGGTGAGGTGGGGGGTGAAGGAAGCCCTCCTTGCTTCTGCTTTTCGGAAAGCGTCCCGGCACTCTGGTGGAGCTCGGGCGGGGCGGAGATTTGTTGATATTCGGCGCCTCCGGTGTTCGCGGCCGAGCCGGAGCACCCCGAGTTCAGCCGCCCGGAGTCTTTATCTCTGACTCACTGTAAATAGAAAAGTCATCCCCGCACTGAGAGATCATGCTCTCAATAACTGATTTTTTTTTTGGTGTAGGAGGTGGAAGTTCCGCCCTTTTTTCTCTATCGCAGCGCTGTCAGAGCCTGTCTGGGGGTGAGGCAGCGGTGAACAGAGCCTGTCTGGGGTGAGGCAGCGGTGAACAGAGCCTGTCGGGGGTGAGGCAGCGGTGAACAGAGCCTGTGTGGGGTGAGGCAGCGGTGAACAGAGCCTGTCTGGGGGTGAGGCAGCGGTGAACAGAGCCTGTCTGGGGTGAGGCAGCGGTGAACAGAGCCTGTCGGGGGTGAGGCAGCGGTGAACAGAGCCTGTGTGGGGTGAGGCAGCGGTGAACAGAGCCTGTCTGAGGGTGAGGCAGCGGTGAACAGAGTCTGTCTGGGGTGAGGCAGCGGTGAACAGAGCCTGTGTGGGGGTGAGGCAGCGGTGAACAGAGCCTGTCTGGGGTGAGGCAGCGGTGAACAGAGCCTGTCTGGGGTGAGGCAGCGGTGAACAGAGCCTGTCGGGGGTGAGGCAGCGGTGAACAGAGCCTGTGTGGGGTGAGGCAGCGGTGAACAGAGCCTGTGTGCGGTGAGGCAGCGGTGAACAGAGCCTGTGTGGGGTGAGGCAGCGGTGAACAGAGCCTGTGTGGGGTGAGGCAGCGGTGAACAGAGCCTGTGTGGGGTGAGGCAGCGGTGAACAGAGCCTGTGTGGGGTGAGGCAGCGGTGAACAGAGCCTGTGGGAGGTGAGGCAGCGGTGAACAGAGCCTGTGTGGGGTGAGGCAGCGGTGAACAGAGCCTGTGGGGGGTGAGGCAGCGGTGAACAGAGCCTGTCTGGGGTGAGGCAGCGGTGAACAGAGCCTGTCTGGGGGTGAGGCAGCGGTGAACAGAGCCTGTCTGGGGTGAGGCAGCGGTGAACAGAGCCTGTGTGGGGTGAGGCAGCGGTGAACAGAGCCTGTGTGGGGTGAGGCAGCGGTGAACAGAGCCTGTGGGAGGTGAGGCAGCGGTGAACAGAGCGCTCGGGCAGAAAGGGCCGCTTTCGGAACGGCGGCTCGGAACGCGGAACGTGCCGGCATCGAGCGCCGCCTCGGGGAGCAGGGGCTGCTGGGAGATCTCGCGGGCGGGACGCTTCAGAGCTCTGCGCACCCTGACCGACCCGGGCCCGGGGCGAACCTGAGCCCGGGATGTGCCCCGGTTTCATCCGTCTGGTGGCTTTGCCCCCGTTTCTTTTTTAGGAAGGAGGATTTGAACTGTAGTGAACCGGCTCAAGCTGGAAGACAGAAGGGTTTGACACACACACAGTCTCTCACACACACACACACACACACACAGTCTCTCACACACACACATACACACACGCACACACACTCACACACAATCTCACACACACACACACACATTACAGATGCGCACGCATGTCACACACACACACACACGTACACAGTCTCTCACACACACGCACACACACACACACACACACACAGTAAACCACGGTGTTGTGTAAAGCAGCACAGGACAGTGTTGTAATCTTCTGCTCTAGTCTGTGTCCTTTGTGGCAGAGTTGTGTACTCAAGTAGCTGTGAGCAGTCTGGAAGTTGAGTTCTGTTCATTCTTTAGCTATCATTAACACATTAGGGATTTTATTTTCTGTTCATCTCCTGTTGAAGCTTAACTAGGTCTGAGTCCGCCCGGCTTCTGGGAAAATGCAAAGCATGTGTCCATGAAGGTTCTGCTTTGTCCTCAGTTCTTCAGGCCACCAGCCAATCAGAAAGTCTTTAAATATGACTGTATTTAATCCTGATGGGCCTCCTTTCATATAATTGTGTAGTGCTGGTTATTGCTGAATGTTTATGACCTTCGGATGTTTATTGTCCTCAGGAGCTGACTGTGGATCAGGCTGAGTATGATTATGAGTATGATTATGAGTATGATTATGAGTATGATTATGAGTATTGTGCCTGTATCTGCATCCCTGCTAAATGGAATCCAGTCAAGTGACTAGTTGGCATTTTTATCTGGATTTGGTTTCTTGCACTGTGTTCTGGCAATGATGTAAAGGGAGTTTAGGAAAATTGATCTTGTGCTGGTTTTTAAATCCTAATGAAAGTAAAAGCCTGTATTTGGCTATAAAACCGGCATCACAATATGGGAATTCTTCACAGTTAAGACTCCCAACAAACAAAATCATCCTTTTTAAATAAAAAAAAAAAAAAGAAAAGAAAAAGTTGCAGAGGAAAAAGTGCAAGACAAGGCATGCTGTGACACTGAGCCTCTTTTAGCCCAGTTGAGAGTTTAAATGAGTTTTTATCCTGAAAACAACAAAGTTCTTATATTGCTCAGCACTGGAGGATTTGGTGTTGGTCTGTAGGAGATCACTTTTCTTGCATAAGTGGCAAAGCTGAGCTACCCAGCGGCAAGATCCTTTTGCGGGCTCTCAGTCTGCAGTTAACTTGAAGTGAATATCCATATAGAACAGACATGGCCATTTCAGTGTCCTGCTGTGTTTAGAAATTACTTAACATCAAAAGGAAATTTCAGTACTTCTCTGTGGGCGGGAAAAAAATAATCTTACATCTTTGTGAAGTGGCATGTTGGCGTAATTAACTCTGGAAAAGAGTGATTGCACACTGGGTCTTTAAGAGCTTTCTTTCTCCAGCCAGATAGGGGAAAATTAAACCTAGAAGTGGAGCCATTTTCTGACCAGAATTGCGCTGATTTGTGTGGGGGAGTGTGGAAGCATGCTGTAAGGTTGCAGGGGGGGAGGTGAGGTGGGTTGTGCAGAAGTGTGCACTTGCAGCACGGAGACCTCCTATTGGACAGGAACTGCAGCTGACACGCATCACGGCTGTCCAGCTGCGCAGCCACTCGGCACTGACGCAGTGCAAATATGGCTGTCCAGCTGCGCAGTCGTCCAGTGACTGACGCAGTGCAAATACGGCTGTCCAGCTGCGCAGTCGTCCAGTGACTGACGCAGTGCAAATATGGCTGTCCAGCTGCGCAGTCGTCCAGTGACTGACGCAGTGCAAATACGGCTGGGCAGCTGCGCAGTCGTCCAGTGACTGACGCAGTGCAAATATGGCTGTCCAGCTGCACAGTCGTCCAGTGACTGACGCAGTGCAAATACGGCTGTCCAGCTGCGCAGTCGTCCAGTGACTGACGCAGTGCAAATACGGCTGTCCAGCTGCGCAGTCGTCCAGTGACTGACGCAGTGCAAATATGGCTGTCCAGCTGCGCAGTCGTCCAGTGACTGACGCAGTGTAAATACGACTGTCCAGCTGCGCAGTCGTCCAGTGACTGACGCAGTGCAAATATGGCTGTCCAGCTGCGCAGTCGTCCAGTGACTGACGCAGTGTAAATACGACTGTCCAGCTGCGCAGTCGTCCAGTGACTGACGCAGTGCAAATACGACTGTCCAGCTGCGCAGTCGTCCAGTGACTGACGCAGTGCAAATACGGCTGGACAGCTCGCCATAATTAGACGCATCCTTTCTCCTCATGTTTGTTCTGCGAGCTAGATGTGTTTGCCTTCCCTTTTCATCTCTCCTTTTCATCTCTGACATGCAGTTTTTTAAAATCTGTGTGCCTTCGCTCATTGAGAAACCTCTTAATATGCTATTAAATCGCATTACAGTCCACAGAGTGCTTGTTTAAAGTGGCAGCTGAAGCTGTTGATCTATTAAGCGTCGCGTGTGTACAGCTGGTCTTGTTTTGCTTGATAATTTGATGAGATTTCAGCGCTGTGGGATGCATTTGAAGGCCTCTTTGTAGGACGATGCGTCGGTGCTTCAGGGCTGTAGCGGATATGAGCGATCCGGCGCTACGGTGTCTGTATTTCACTGTGGAGGTCTGAAGGCTCTGTGCTGATCCTCAGGCTCGGAGCGCCGTGGAAAAGCACAGGCTCAGGCCGAATGGAAGCCACCCGCCCAGTTTCCCACATCTAAGAGCAGCGCAAGAGGTGTGAGCTGACATGGAGAGGAATGCGGGCTTATGGACAGACCATGAGTTTAGAGTGTGTGCTGAAATGGAGCGGAATGCGGGATTATGGACAGTGCAGGAGTTTAGAGTGTGTGCTGAAATGGAGCGGAATGCGGGATTATGGACAGTGCAGGAGTTTAGAGTGTGTGCTGAAATGGAGCGGAATGTGGGATTATGGACAGTGCAGGAGTTTAGGGTGTGTGCTGAAATGGAGCGGAATGTGGGATTATGGACAGTGCAGGAGTTTAGAGTGTGTGCTGAAATGGAGCAGAATGCAGGATTATGGACAGTGCAGGAGTTTAGGGTGTGTGCTGAAATGGAGCGGAATGCGGGATTATGGACAGTGCAGGAGTTTAGGGTGTGTGCTGAAATGGAGCGGAATGTGGGATTATGGGAAGGCTGCGATTGTCTGGATTCCTTGCGGGGCCTCAGACGTCCGGCTCCCCTGCGATCGAACCCGTGCCGTCCTGCTGCGAGCGCCAGGTCGCGCGGTCACCTGCTCAAACCCATCTCACAGGAAGCACAAAATGGCCCTTTCGATCGAAAAAACAGAAGTGTGTCTGACGGCAGGTTTTGGGAACAAATAAAGAGGTATGAGTTAGGGTACCTGCTGGTTTTGGAAATGAAGGATGGGTTTTTAAAAAAATGCAAGGCCACAGGATGGAAATTCAGTGGGTCGTACAACCATCTGTTCAAACCGCTTTCGCAGTAAATTGTGAAAGGTTTAAAGCAGGGGTGCGCAACTCCGGTCCCGGAGGGCTGATCTGCGTGCGGGTTTTTATTCCAACCGATTACCATAGATATCGTTTTCCGACAGCTCTATGAACTACGCTGCTTCGCTCCTGCACTTGGGCTCAGTAAAATCTCTAGGATACACTTGCAGTCTGTGGCTGTAGCTGGGGCTCATACACATGTCAGATCAAGGTATGATTGGGCTAATTAAATAAATGTTGGCAAATGTTCACACAAAATCCTGAAATGGTTTGGCCCTTGTTGTGCACCCCTGGTTTAAAGTCTTAATAGTGCTTTCGCAAATAGAAGTAATGGAGAATATGAATGGTGAATGGTGAGTATACTTGTCAGTATGTACAGTGTACACTTGTTAGTGTACTCTGATCAGTAGACCCCTTTTTCAGTACATCTGAAAGCTGGAATTTGGCAGTTGGTTTCAAAAACAATCTGGTTGAGCCGATGTTTATCAGAGGGAAGTATTCAGTGTTCATTTCTGCTTTCATTTAAATACGTATTAACTGGACAGAATGTTCTAAGCTGGCCAAAACTTTCCTCTTAGGAATTGCCAAATCAACCTGCTACCGTTGTTGAATGAATGCGTTTCGTTCGACAGAAGGTTCACTGTGGGGCTGTGGTACTGAAGGAGACCAATCTCTCGCAGTCAGTTTTAACTGGTTCAGCTTTTTTACATGAAGCCTGAGCTGGACTAGACTGTGCACGGCAGTAACACCCAGAAATGAACAGTGTCGTGTTAACAGAGTCAGTGTGAAGCCAGGCGCTGGGCCTTCTTTTTCACATAAATGTGTTGGGTGTTCATTTCTAGGTTGTGAGATTAATCTGCTCATTTACACAGAAAATTTGGCTTCCCTTTATTGTGGTTTTTCCACACGTCTTCGTTTATACATCCAAGGTCTCGTCATAAAACAGACGGCCATTTTCAAATGCAGAATGAATTACCCAAGTATTCCCAGCTGGGAACTGGCCTTGGCTGTATTTTTGGATAAAACACTGCTGTGGTTACACGAGTATGACTAACTTAACAATAATGTTAGGACTGGATTTGTCATGGTGTTCAAAGAAACGGTTAACCAAAAAAAAAGAGCTTGAAGCCTTTTTTAAAAAGCCTTTATGGCCACCCCATTATCTAAAATTGTTTGCAAGTCCAGCATGTTTGTGGGAAAGGCGTGCTCAGTCCCAAGGCTAACGTCACTCTCAATTTCCTTTTGCTCGATCCGCGCTAATTTCACTGCTTCAGAGGTTTTTTCTTGAAAAGCCTGCGTTAGTCTCTGCCAGTCATACGTTCATCGCGAAATAATTTCTCTGAGAAATCGTTTCCAGAATCTCGCAGCCGTCTGAAAGTGAGCCGTTTTCGTTAATTGTCTGTTTTGCGTTTGGATTTCCTTTTCCCCGTCCCCGCGGACCCCGCTGCCTGCCTGCAGATTGTTTGTGTTGCCGGCGGTTACGCGAAATGAAATATGCGACCGCAGCTACGCGCCGCCGGAGAGTTCCGCCATGTTTTCGTCTCCTTCGGTTTTCGGAGTTTTTTTTTAAACGCGCCGCCCCCCCCCCTTTACGGTCTCTTTAGAAGCGGCGGGTGAGGGGGGGGCCTGCGTTTGTTTACCCGCAGTTAGCGGTTTGGATTAAAATCGCCGAGCGGAACCCGCGCCAGCGAGTGAGATGGATATAATACGAAAGACGACGCGGGGGAAGGAGAGTTTGAGAGGCCCGGGGAGCGATGGAAAACGGCGAGAAGCGCTCGCTCGCAACGAAGATTCGCTAATCGGGAACGCGAGCGTGCGTTCTGGGAGACGGGCTCGCGTTTCCCGCTCTTTTTCAAAAAAAAAAAAAAAAAATGCGGGATCCGTTTGTATTTTAACGGCCTGGCTCGCACCCCCAGCCTCTGGTGCCGAGCCGAAGCGGGTGATGTGAGACCACCCCCCACCCCCACGTGGCGAATGTCACGCGCGAGTGAATTTCCGCGCCCGACTCACGCAGCTCCACCGCGGGATGTGGCAGGCGGACGTGTGCCAGAGTCTCCCGCCTAGTCAGCGGGTTTCCAATCTAAAACTACAGCGCCCAAAATGGGGGCCTGGAGAGAGAGAGAGAGAGAGGGCTGTGGTTGCAAACTGCATATGAAGAGCACTTTGTACAGACATCCATACTGGTGCGACTGTAGACGCTAAGCAACGGCTAGCGTACATGCTGTTGTTTTCATGTATAGTTTAGAAAAACTGTGGCTGAGCATATTAGACGTGGGTCACAGAAGTGGGTAAGGGGCTAAAGTGTCCAGCCTAGGGTAGTTTCTCTGGGGGGGCGTGGGCTCTTCCTCCAGTAGAGTAGCCATGGAAGCTCATTTGGGGGGAAGCGGTTGGATAACAGCGTTTTTGAGGACGCGGTAATATCGGTGTCTCAGAGGGGTGAAAAAGAAGCCAAAAATAACTGAAGTAATAAGAGATTTTAGGTGTGGCGGTGATGGTGATATTGCTCATGGACCTCCCCTCCATTACACTGTGTGATCAGCAGGTAAACTCAGATGGTGCCCAGCTTCCTTAATTCCCTGATTAATTTAATGTTCTGTGTCTTTTACTTCCCCAACCTCCTTCTGTTTTAACACCGGTTGCTGAAGCACTTTTGATTTTTGGTTTGAGGTGTTTTCGCCGCTGGTACTGCAGGCCGTGTGACGTCCCGAAAAGTCAGCCGAAAACAACAAGGGGGGGTGTGAGCCGGGTTCGGCTGTAATCAGAAAAGGCGCCGTTGCCGTCGGCGACCCGTCCCCTGGTCTCGCGGATGACGCGATGACCTCAGCGGCTGCGCGGTGTGCGTAGGGTCGGGGGCGGATCGACGCTGGGATCGGGCCGTCCCGCGCGGGAAGGCGGAGGTGCGGACGCGCCCCGGCGGGGGGGGGGGGAGGGGGCGGCGGGAAGCTCATGGCGGGGTGATTAATAGCCGCGGAAAACCCGCCGCGCTGCACCGCACCGCGTGGCCACCGGGGAGCGCCGCGCCGTGTGCACCGCTCGTGACGACAGAAGCAGCTGCCCCGTCGGTCGGGGGGCCGCTCTGGAGATGACAGGCTGCCAGTGAGGAGTGTTGTTGTCAACAGCGCCTCTGCCCTTGCCAAAACCACTCCCCCCCCCCCCACCCCCCCCCCCCCCCCCCCACCCCCCCCCCCCCCCCCCCCCCACCCCTCCACCCCCCCCCCCCCCCCCCCCCCCCCCCCCCCCCTCTCCCCCACCCCCCACACCTCCACCCTCCCACCTCCCTACCAGCGAGTCTTTTGTTTGACACACCTCTCCGCTCTGCCCGCCTCTCTCTCTTTCTCTCCGCTGCTCTCTTCACGTTCGGAGCGGCAGCCAGTTTCAGCTCCACAGTGAGCGCGTGTCGTCTTTATCTCATTTGGGAACGGCTGCCGTTGGCAGGCGTGCGGTCGAACTTGCGGAGGCGATGCGAGCGAAGTGAGTTTACCTTTACCTCATTGGCCAGCTACTGCCATGTGACAGGCTGTTTTGCTCAGGATTGGCCCTTCGGTTTCTGCTCTGCTTTCTTAATTTATGTTTTTTTTTTTTGTTTGTTTTTTTTCTTTCTGCCGTTGTCTTTCATAGCTACCCATATTTCCTCTATAATAATCTGTGAATCGGGAAGGGGAAAGGAGCAATTTGGGACGGTAAAAGCAGATTCTCTGTGCTCTGTCGTCTCCGCGGAGGGTTGCCCCTGTCCCCCCCCCCATCCCGAGCTGTCAGTTTGGATTTAAAAGGGAAGAGTCCAGCCCGAGGTAACGTCTCTGCTGAGGATGCAGGCCGCTGAACTGGGATCCATCCCCAAAATCCCCCCCCCCTCCACGTCCCGGTGGCCTGGGGCTGTTCTTAAGTCCCATCACTGCTGACTTCAGTGCTGGTATTCACAAGGGGTTGAAAATAACGCGCCGTGATTGGATGAAATCAGCCTGAAATAGCGATGTAAAAAGAATCCCTGCCCCGTAAGCCTGATATCCTGTCAGACTTTGCTGTGGTTTGTGCGCGATGGTAACACGGTGGGGAGTCTCGTTCAGGGTCCTTGTGTTGGGGAGCATTCGTTGGACCCCGCTGGGGAGGTGAGCCGGGCGGTAGGGAAAGGCTTTTAGGTTTGCGTGCGCTTAACGCAGGCCTTGCTCTGCGTGCCCGCGCTGGGTTCCCTCAGTGGTGCTCCTCTGGTGATTGTGGAAGGACTGAGCTGAGCGGCGTTACCCATAACCACCTTCTTTATCCCTCTCATCCTCCTCCCTCTTCAGTATGAAGGGCGTGTGGTGATGGAAGGTTTCGCTCGTGCACCTTGTGCTCGTTAACCCTTTAACCCTTTAGAGGTGTGAGGTCACAAATATATGATTAGAATGTTCTTAACTGAACATTCTAATGCTGATGTCATAATCACTGCTGGTAATTGAAGGCAAGGGAGTTCTAGAACACTGCAGCCTGCTCTTCAGAAGGTTAATTTAATGTCTTTTTCTCCTCTACAGCTCTTGTGAATTCGCGGGGTTGTTGGTGAGGCTGAATTTTTCCTGGATTTGAGTGGTAAATTCAGAAGACTGAAGCCCAGGCTCACTGTCTACCTTTCACGGAGGCCCAGCCGTGAGAGGACGCAGCAAGGCACCTGGCGAATCATGACCGCCGACAAAGAGAAGGACAAGGAGCGCGAGCGCGAGCGGGACCGGGACCGCGACCGGGACAGAGACCGGGACCGGGACAAACGGGACAAGGCCCGGGAGAGCGAGAGCTCGCGGCCCCGCCGCAGCTGCACCCTGGAGGGCGGGGCCAAGAACTACGCCGAGAGCGACCACAGCGAGGACGAGGACAACGACGCGGCCAGCGCCACCACCGAGGAGTCCTCCAAGAAGGGCAAGAAGAAGACGCCCAAGAAGAAGTCGCGCTACGAGCGCACGGAGAACGGGGAGATCACCTCCTTCATCACCGAGGACGAGACCGTCTACAGACCGGGCGGTGAGTCCTGCGTTACTGCACTCATGTACACACTCACACACACTGACACTGACACTCACACACACGTATACACACTCACACACACGCTCACACACACACTCACACACACGTATACACACTCACACTCACGCTCACACACACACTCACACACACGTATACACAAGCACACACACACACACACGTATACACACACTCACACACACACACACACACACACACACACACTCACACACGTATACACAAGCACACTTACACACTCACACACACACTCACACTCACACACACTCACACTCACACTCACACACACACTCACACACACGTATACACAAGCACACACACACACACGTATACACAAGCACACTTACACACACACACTCACACACACGTATACACAAGCACACTCACACCCACACTCACACTCACACTCATACACACACACACACACACACACACACTCACTCACTCATACACACACTCACACACACGTATACACAAGCACACACACACACACACACACACACACACACTCACTCACACGTATACACAAGCACACTTACACACACACACATACGCACTCACTCACACACACACTCACGCACACGTATACACAAGCACACTCACTCACACACACACACTCACACACACACACACACACACACGCACGCACTCACACTCACACACACACACACTCACACACACGTATACACAAGCACACTTACACACACACACACTCACACACACGTATACACAAGCACACTTACACACACACACACTCACACACACGTATACACAAGCACACTTACACACACTCACACACACTGACACTGACACTCACACTCACGCACATACGCAAACGAACACGCACACGCATGCACACACACATATACGCACCCACACATGCACACTCACACTCACGCACATACGTATACAAACACACAAACGTACGTGCGCACACACACAGGCACGCACACAGGCTCAGACACATACACACACATTTACACACTCACACACCCTCACATGCACGCACACTCACTCACTCACTCACTCTCAACAGACACACTCACTATCACTCACTCACACACTCTTTCACACACATATATGCACACACACACACTCACTCACTCATACACACACACACACACACACACACACACACATACACACACTCACTCACTCATACACACACACACATACTCACACACGCACACACACACACACTCACATACACACACACACACACTTATCTGGGCCTGTGTGAATTGCCCGTGTCCACCTGCTTGACAGAGGGAAAGTCCCCGTGAGCGTAACGCTGTGTGAAATCTGCTCCAGATTAACTCTGCTTTGGCCTGGCCCGGTGTTATTACATTCCTGGAATTCTGCTGCTGAAATCACCCCCCCCCCACCCCCCCACCCCCTCTACCCCACTGCCGGGCGGTCATTTTCAGAATTGCGCTGTTTGATGTGTCACTGGGAGAAAAGCGCTGGCTATCGCTCTGCCGCTGAGACCCCCGTCTGAATCGGGGCTGACATTTTCACGCTAGTCGCTGTTCCCCGCGTTCTCTACGGTCGGGGCTGGCTTTTCGCCCCCGCCCCGCTATAACAGGTTTCCTCCCGGAGCTCGTATATTACGCGCGGCATGAATTACCCGACAGGATTTTCTCTTTTAAGGGGAGATTATGGCAGTCCCACCTGCAGGGGAGCGGGGGCGCGGGGGAGAGGGGACGGAGCCCCGCTCTGGGGGTGCGAGTGCGCCCTGCTGGGGCTCTGGTTATTACTGGTGCAGATGGAGGCAGGGAGAGGCAACCTTTAGCAGAGCGGTGAGCACAGCCTGCCGCTCTCAGAGCTCTTATAAATGACTAGCGCCTCGCACGGGGGGGGGGGGGGGGTGTCAGCGGCACTCCAGTCCAGCGAGAGGCGAAACGTTGCCTGCCTCAGCTCCAGCGACTCTCCCTCCCAGCCCCCCCCCCACCCCCCCGAGCCTGTGGGGGCCGGCCTTTTCCCTCGTCTGCCAGGAACCGAAAAGGTCAAGTAGGAGTGCGGACGCGACGCTTAGCTTTCTAATGCGAAGACGCGGGAAACTACAGCTCGTGTGTGCGGCTCCTCCTCGTGTCTTCCTTTAACCGCTGGGGGGTGCGGTGGGGGTGGGAGGGTGGGGCGGTGGGGCGGGGGGGGGGTTCTTTAGCGCTGGAAGATGGAGCGCAGGTTAAACGTGCTCTAGAGCGCACTCTTTATGCATTTTGGGCTGGATATCGTTCGCTGAGTTGAGCTGACCCCTCTGTGTGACCCTCACCTAATTTATGCAAAAACGTTCGGGAGAACATTACAAAACGGCCCAACGATTTTCTCACGATTAAAAGCTCGGAATATAAAGTGCGAAAAATAGACGGCTATTGCCATTGGTGGTATTTTTGTGGTATTTTATTTTTTATTTTACATTTTGGTGGTAATAGGGCACGTTGCATTTTCGGAATTGAGCGTACGGTACCACATCAGGTATAAATACAGAGAAGAAGATGAAAAGGAAGACAATCCACCACATGGTCGCGACGACCGTTACTGCATTTGATAATAATCACCGTTGCGGTACATTGCCTAGCGTTAGTAAATAAATAAATATATATATATATGTATATATATATATACGGAGTGTAGCACAGTGGATAAGGAACTGGGCTTGTAACCGAAAGGTCGCAGGTTCGATTCCCGGGTAAGGACACTGCCGTTGTACCCTTGAGCAAGGTACTTAACCTGCATTGCTTCAGCATATATATCCAGCTGTATAAATGGATACAATGTAAAGTGCTATGTAAAAAGTTGTGTAAGTCGCTCTGGATAAGAGCGTCTGCTAAATGCCTGTAATGTAATGTAATGTAATGTAATGTATGTGTGGGAAAGAAACACCAGCAGATTTGCTTATTGTGGCAGCCATTTTCTCACTCGTGAAGCTCAGCCAGCCGGAGACTTGTGGGGAGGCGCAGGGTTCGCGGGCGAGCTAACGAATTTACCCTCGGAACGAGGCCGCTCCACTCGCGAATACACTGGCGGCTCCCCTAATAATTTGTTTCAGTCACGCTCCGCCATGTAAATAATTCAATTATGCGGCCTGAAGTTGGATTTAATTACGAACTTTTTTTAAATTTTCGAATTAATGCGCCGTTCGCATCGTTTAAGAACAATCCGTTGGCTTAAACGATTTCTTTTAAAAAATTTTTTTTTTACACACACGCCTAAAAGCCTGTGGTTGTAGCCACGATAATGTCCCGTGTCATAATATCTCATCTAAAGCCTCGGCCCCCTATTAAATTCATATCGATTCGGTCGGTCGGATCCCTTGTGCTGTCGGAGGCGGGCTCTGCATATTCAGCGCCATGTGCGGCTGCTCCTTCATCCCTTTGTGGCGCTTTTCTGGAGGGCCGCTGCAATCAGATTAGATTTGAGTGGCTTAAGCAGGCACAAAGCCCGGATTGGATCATGCTTTGCTAAATGTTAAATCCTTTTATTTTCGTCTAGTGACACACAATGACCACCGACCCCCCCCCCCCCCCACCCCACACCCTCCACCTCCCTTCCCCCCCCTCCCACCCCCTCCACCTCCCTCCCCTTCCCCCAAGAGAGGGGTTGGACAGAAGCACAGAAGACCTGAAGCACCACTTGAAAGACGTTTGACGCTAGACTGAACGTGACAAATACTTGGAAGACTTTTTTCCAGACATGACCAGGGGAGATTAAAAAAAAAAAAAAAAAAAAACGAACAAAATGGCGGAACCTTCAGCGGTTGACAGTCCGCTGCGTGGCAGTTTATCCCTGAAATACACAGCAGACCCCTCTGCCCCCTCAGTCCACAGCTCGCCGCGCGTCGGGTTCGAGCCGCGGCGTTTCTGCGGTGACGCGGGGGCCGTTGTGGTCTTAAAGGCACGGCGCGCGCTCCTCTTGGCGCGGGAGCGGGGGGCGGGGGGCGGGGGCCGGACGCTCCCCATTTGTATTGCGGGCAGGTTCTGCTGGAGGGAGGCAGGCTGGCGGACCGATCGATCAGGCCTCTGAGTGCCGCTCCTCCAGCCCCGGCTCCCCGTGGCTGTGCGGATATACACTGCACTGAGCCACATTATGGATCCAGAGAGGAGATTATAAGCACACACACACACATACACACACACCGATGGGGATCGATACGGCTGAGCCCAGCGCTGGCTTTCTGCAGTCCTGTCTCTAAAAGGGCCTCCTCCCCCCCCACACCACCCCCCCCTCACTCTGTGCGGTCCCACCTCCAGGGACAGACGCCCTCTACAGCAGGCTATCTCTCTCTCGCTTTCTTTCTCTCTCTCTCTCTCTTGTCTTTCTTTCTCTCTCCCTCTCTGTCTATCATTTATTTTCTCTGTCTGTCTCTCCTTCCCTCCCTCTGTATCTGTCTCTCTCCCTCCCTCTCCTTCTGTCCCTCTCTCTCTCTCCCTCCCTCTCCCTCTGTATCTGTCTCTCTCCTTCCCTCCCCCCTCTCTGTCTCCCTCTCTGTCCCTCTCTCTCTCTCTCTCCCCCTCTCTCTCCCTCTCTCCCTCACTCTCTCCCTCTCTCTCCCTCTCTCCCTCTCTCTCTCTGAAACGAGGGGAGGAGAGACAGAGCGTGAGCAGTCCTGTGTGTCATCCCCCCTGAGTGTTGCAGGTATAAATGAGCCTGTGTTTACGCTGGCCGGGGCTTCTCAGGTAATATAGGGGCTATGATGGAGCCCGGCCCTCTCTGCCCAAACCCTCCAGCCATTTTCCACTGAACAGGCTCCCTGCTATTTCCCAGCATGCTCTGGGTGTCTGTACAGCTGTCATCTAATTACACTGCTTCCCAGGACCTGTGTTACTGTCAGCTGCTCTGGAGAGGGGTCAGTCCTGCTACTCTGTCTCTGTCTCACAAACACACACAAACGCACACGCGCAAACTCACTCACACGCACACCCACACAAATACACACTCACAAACACACACACGCGCACACGCGCAAACTCACTCACACGCACACACACACAAATACACGCACACACACACTCACACACACACACACTCACACACTCACACACAAACGCACTCACACATACACGCACACACACACTCACACACTCACACACAAACACACTCACACGCACACACACACTCACACACACACACACCCACACAAATACACACACACACACACACACTCGCACACAAACGCACTCACACACACACACACACACACAAACGCACACGCGCAAACTCACGCACACACACTCACACACAAACGCACTCACACGTACACACACACACACACACCAGAGGTCTGAGCTTCACCGAGAATCTAATGACGAATATTTTTAATATCTAATTATTCTAATATTTTCAAATGTCCACCTCACGCTGCCGCAAATGGAACTTCTTCAATGTGAAACCTCGCCAGCTTTAAAAAACCCAAAATATGCAGAAGTGAGTTGCTGTATTTACGCATGACTGATGCAGTCATAATAGAACAGAATCAGAGGTCTGTTGGCTGCTCGGTCGCTCTGGTCCAACGGGACCCACATCAGTGATGTCAGTCGTTAGGGTAATGGCAGGGCAGGCCTGTTTATGAAGGAGGCTCTGTGTCTGAAATGATGTATTTTTCGACGAGGCGCCTGACCCCCCCGAGCGGCGCATCTTGGGCGCCTCTCTCGCCCCCCCCCGTGTCCCGCCAGCCCCCGGGACGCCGCTGAGGAGCGTCCGGCTGAAGGCTGCAGTAATGTTACCGGGGCGAGGGGGGGGGGGGTCATTTTTCTGTTTGTTTTTCCACCGCGACGAGACTGCGGCGTTTCCGCGTCAACGTGTTTGAGGGCGGGACCGGCGGCGGCGGCGTGAGTTATAGCGCCCGGCCCGCGTCGCGTGGCATCACTCCGTCAAACGCCGCCGCTCTCCTCTGCGCTGTCATCTCACCGTCCTTGTGATGAATTCCCTTCAGATTTCAATCAGCTGCTGTTGACGGATAAAGCAGGAAAAGTGCCCCCCCCCGCCCTTGCCCCACAAAGAAACAAAGCAACCCCCCCCCTCCCCCACCTGTCCTCACAAAATGGCTGACATAAATCGTACCCAGCTGAGACCTTCAGCAGACCGTTGTCACCTGCGCTAGTTAGCGTTAGCGGAAAGTGTGAAGGGCCCTCAATGGGAGGGAGCTCTCTACGCTGCGACCTGCGATGGCTCATCGTTTGAACGTGGCAGTGGATGTGTGTCAAGCTGGGAGGTTCATTTAAGGGTGTATTTTACAGTGTCTGGAACTGACTTTTTTTTTTAAAACTCTCACCACCGCGGCGATGGCAGATCAGAAACGCGCTGGTGTCTGGAGTTAGCGCTGCTGTCGAAGGGCTTGCGTCTCTGCCCCAGAGAGACTCGGCCGGTGTATAATGCGCCTTTAACAGGTGGTTCAGAGATTTGACGTGATCTGGTCTGAAGTTTTTTTTTTTTCTTCGGCTGCAGAACGAGGAGCGGTTGCCCGTGCTGTCCGGCGAGCGTGAGAAACGCTGATGTAAAAAAAAAAAAAAATGAAAGAGAAAAAAGGGGTGAAATGGAACAGATGTGTAATGGGTCAGATCCCGGGTTAGCGCTGTCTGAGCGTTACTGAGCGCGTCTGAAAGAGAGCGGCGTGAACCGCGTGAAGAGGGTACGCTACACGGCCTGGGAACTCGCGACGTGTTCACGTTTCAGGCCCCTCCCTCCCCCCGCCCCTGCTGAGCTCCTGCAGGAAGTGATGTGGGGGGAAGGAGGTTTTGGAGGCCTGTCCGTCTTCAGCTGGGAGCTCGGTCCCAAGTGCCCAGGCTGGCCGAAGTGTTCGGTCTGTGCTCCCCAAAATTAACGGTTACCTTAATTAGCTGGCGGCGCGGCTAACGTCCCACCGCTGTGTCTAGTGCTAGCAGAGTTTTGCTTAGCTACTGTACAGGTACCTTCATTTCTGGAAAAACAAAAAGAAAAGAAAGAATGACACGGCTTCACTCTGAAGATAACAGACGTGGGCCACACATCCCAAATGTTTTTACATTTTATGCGTTCCAGGTGTCCTTTTTTAAAGCCTGTGAATTGATTTGTTACTGTTGAAGTGTCAAACCTGTATTTGGGGAATACGCCTCGTGTCTGAGAAGCTGTTTGTGACTCCACAGCGTGAGCAGTCCGGTACGGCTCAGAAGAGCGGATTGAGACTGAAGCAAGTCTTCAGCCGCTGCTTCCTCTGTGTTATTTATGGGGTCCCCTGATTTATTTATTTGCCTGTTTGTTTGTTTGTTTATTATTTATCGCAGCAAATGGGGGGGGAGATGTAGTCTGAAAATGTTGCTCCTCACGTGGAAATGTTTTCGTTTCTCCTTCATCACCTCCTCCTCCTCCTCTTCGTGCTTGTTGCCTCTCCCTCAACCACCATGACTGATATTAAAAAAGAAAACCCCCCCCCCCCCCAAAAAAACCCCTGGTGTTACCTAACGAATGTGCGGCTAATTTCCCCGTTAGCGCTGTAGCTGTAGCCGTTAAGGAGGGGGGCTCGTGTGCGGAGGGAAGGTGAAGCAGGTTTCCCCTCTCTCACGAGAGGAAGGTGTGTTTTAAATTAGCCGCGCTTGACTGGCGGCGGAGAACGGCTCGCTGAACAATGAGCGAGTCGCAGATGAGGAGCCGGGGGCCGCTGGGGCTTCACCCCTCGCCCCGCCCCGCCCCCCTCCCCCCCCCCCTCCCCTCATGAATATTCATGAGCTTAAGCCGGAGACTGACGGCAGAGCGGCGCA